>NC_142338.1:16167500-16340000 GCF_054954075.1 Amborella trichopoda | reverse complement strand
TAATGAGTTCTAAAAGATCAGCGGATTCATGGTTAAATCCCCTCATGATCCAATCCATTTTATTACAATTTCGACCGATGGGGATCAAATGGTATAGTTCATTTGTTGATAGCTTGGAGGATTACAACCATGACTATTGCTTTCCAATTGGTTGTTTTTGCATTAATTGCTACTTCATCAAACTTACTGATTAGTGTACCCGTTGTATTTGCTTCTTCTGATGGTTGGTCAAGTAACAAAAATATTGTATTTTCGGGTACATCATTATGGATTGGATTAGTCTTTTTGGTAGCTATCCTTAATTCTCTCATCTCTTGAGCCTTTCCCGGGTCAAAAAATTGACCCCTCCCCGGAAGGCATTCTGGTTGTGGGACACATTAACTATGAGTCTCGAAAAGAAAGAAAAAAAAAAGAGAGGGAGGGGTCAAAAGTTACTTGATAGAATTGGAATCTTCTTGAAACTTGAAGTGAACATAGTATTTGGCTCTGTACAAATATGATCCAAATGCATATCATATCATCTAGTATATTATATAATATATATATACTATATAATATAAGAATAAGAAATCGAATATACTATTCTAATATAATAGATAAAAGAATATTAAGAATTATATTCTAATATCTAATAGATTAGAATCCTATTTTCTCATATTTGTTTTGTGTGGACATATACACGCGTATCAGGAAGGAATAAAATGCGGATATGGTCGAATGGTAAAATTTCTCTTTGACAAGGAGAAGATGCGGGTTCGATTCCCGCTATCAGCCCGTGTTGAAATAAAAATATAAAAATAATGGAATGCAAGAAATGATACTGTATAGTTAGCATATCCAATACGGTATAGTGTTTATACCTTCCCTCCATCCCCAAATAAAAAATGTTCATTAATTACTAGGTGTCAAATTTAGGTGACAAAGTAATACCCAAAAAGAAATTTTTTACAAAAAAAAAAGATCTTGCGGAGACAGGATTTGAACCCGTGACCTCAAGGTTATGAGCCTTGCGAGCTACCAAACTGCTCTACCCCGCGCTAAAAAACTGGGTACTACTGATGTACGAACAGGGATTGGATGTGCCCCCTCCCATATCTATATAAATAGTATAGCCCATTTATACAGAATGGTAAAGGGACTCAGCCCTTCTATGATCATAGAGATTCATAGAAATTTGAAGGATTCTTTTTTTTTTTTTCCTTACCAGCTCGATCTTGTTGCCCCCGGCAACAAACATGCATGAACCATCTCGCGGATTACGTGTCCGGATAGCCCAAAGTCTCGATAGTTAGCTCTAGGTCTTCCGGTCGAAAAACAACGTCGATGAAGACGTATAGGTGCACTATTACGTGGTGGGGATTGCAATTTTCCATAAATTTTCCATTTGTCACTCAACGATGGAGTTTTGCTTATTTCTTTTTTTAAGGATCGACGAATCAAATGATATTTCTGTTCCAATTTCTGCCTCTTCCTCTCCCTCTGAGTCAGACTTTTCCTTGCCATATGAAGTTCCTATTATTCCCAATGATACAAGTCGGTTCCTAGATGTAGAAATATTAAGAAGGTGGATCTCCCCTTCTCCGTCGAAACAAATGAAATTGTTGCTGATACAGGAAGATGCCACCTCTATTTTTTTCAAAGAATTAACCAAATTTGCCCGATGTAGAGGCAATTAAGAAAGCTGCATAAGTAAATATATAACCTACAGAAAAGTGGGCTAAGCCAACCAGTCTTGCTTGAACAATGGAAAGAGCCACAGGTTTATCCCTCCATCGAATCAAATTAGCCAAAGGTGTGCGTTCATGAGCCCATGCTAGAGTTTCAATCAGTTCCTGCCAATATCCTTGCCAGGAAATTAAAAACATGAATCCAGTAGCCCAAACCAGATGCCCAAATAGGAACATCCACGCCCAGACAGATAAACTATTTGTACCGAAAGGGTTATATCCATTGATAAGTTGTGAAGAGTTTAACCATAGATAATCTCTTAACCATCCCATCAAATAAGTGGAAGATTCATTAAATTGTGAAGGATTACCCTGCCATAAAGTGATATGCTTCCAATGCCAATAAAAAGTAACCCATCCAATGGTATTTAACATCCAGAAAACCGCCAAATAAAATGCATCCCAAGTCGAAATATCACAAGTACCGCCTCGTCCTGGACCATCGCAAGGGAAACTATAACCAAAATCTTTCTTATCTGGCATGAACTTGGAACCACGTGCATCTAAAGCACCTTTTACTAAGATCAATGTAGTTGTATGCAAACCTAGAGCAATAGCATGATGAACCAAGAAGTCTCCAGGACCTATTGTTAGGAATAGTGAATTACCATTCTCATTAATAGCATTCAACCAGCCAGGTAACCATAAGCTTCGACCAGCATTGAATGCTGGGCCGTTCGTTGAAGATAAGAGTACATCAAATCCATATGAAGTCTTACCATGAGCGGATTGTATCCATTGGGCAAATATAGGTTCGATCAAGATTTGTTTTTCTGGAGTACCAAAAGCAAGCATGACGTCGTTATGAACATAGAGTCCCAAAGTATGGAAACCCAGGAACAAGCTGGCCCAACTTAAATGAGATTTTATAGCTTCTTTATGGTCTAACATTCTTACCAATACATTATCCTCGTTCTGTTCCGGATTGTAATCTCTAATGAAGAATATAGCTCCATGAGCAAAGGCCCCTATCATGATGAAGCCTGCGATGTATTGGTGATGAGTATATAACGCAGCTTGAGTAGTAAAGTCTTGTGCTATGAATGCATAAGGAGGTAAAGAATACATGTGTTGAGCTACCAAGGAAGTAATAACCCCCAAAGAGGCTAGAGCAAGACCTAATTGAAAATGAATGGAATTATTGATTGTGTCATAAAGACCTTTATGTGCCCGTCCCAATCGACCCCCCGGAGGAGTATGTGCTTCTAAAAGATCTTTTATACTATGACCGATCCCGAAGTTAGTTCTATACATATGACCAGCAACGAGAAAAACAAATGCAATAGCTAAATGATGATGAGCAATATCGGTCAGCCATAAGCTTTGAGTTTGAGGATGGAATCCTCAGAGAAGGGTTAGAATGGCAGTTCCCGCTCCTTGGGAGGTACCGAATAAATGACCACTGGAATCGGGGTTTTGGGCATAAAGATTCCACTGTCCTGTAAAAAGTGGCCCCAAGCCTTGAGGAGATGGTAATACGTCTAGGAAATTATTCCATCTGACGTATTCCCCCCTGGATCCGGGAATAGCGACATGAACTAAATGTCCTGTCCAAGCCAAGGAACTTACTCCGAACAGTCCTGACAAATGATGATTAAGACGAGATTCAGCATTTTTGAACCACGAAACGCTTGGCTTCCATTTGGGTTGTAGATGTAACCAACCCGCTATTAAAGATATCGCAGAAAGAAATAATAGAAAAAGAGCTCCAGTATAAAGATCTTCATTGGTGCGCAAGCCGATTGTATACCACCACTGATAGAGACCGGAATAAGCGATATTCACCGGATCGAGAGCACCCCCTCGAGTAAAGGCTTCTACAGCTGGTTGACCAAAATGAGGATCCCAAATTGCATGAGCAATAGGTCTTACATGTAAAGGGTCCTGTACCCATGACTCAAAATTTCCTTGCCAAGCCACATGAAACAGATTCCCGGAAGTCCACAGGAAGATTATTGCTAACTGCCCGAAGTGAGAAGCAAAAATATTCTGATAAAGACCTTCCTCAGTGATATCATCATGACTCTCGAAGTCATGTGCGGTGGCAATACCAAACCAAATACGACGAGTAGTGGGGTCCTGAGCTAAGCCTTGGCTAAACCTTGGAAATCTTAATGCCATAATGCCTTTCAAATCCTCCTAGCCATTATCCTACTGCAATAATTCTTGCTAAGAAGAATGCCCATGTTGTGGCAATTCCACCCATAAGGTAATGGGTTACTCCTACAGCACGTCCTTGGACAATGCTCAAGGCTCTAGGCTGAGTAGCAGGAGCAACTTTTAATTTGTTATGAGCCCAAACGATGGATTCAATAAGTTCTTGCCAATAACCGCGGCCGCTGAATAGAAACATTAAACTGAAGGCCCAAACAAAATGAGCACCTAGGAAAACAGGCCATATGCGAATAATGAAGAACCATAAGACTGGATCACCTGAGAGGCCTGTGCCCATAGAAAATCCCGGAGCCATCCGTTAATAGTAATGGAACTCTGCGCAAAGTTTCCTCCCGTGATATGAGTTACCACCCCTTGGTTGCTTATACTACCCCAAACATCCGACTGCATTTTCCAACTGAAATGGAATATTACTACCGAAATCGCATTGTACATCCAGAATAGACCTAAGAAGATATGATCCCAGGCGGATACTTGACATGTTCCCCCTCTTCCGGGTCCGTCACAAGGGAAACGAAAACCCAGATTTGCTTTATCAGGTATCAAACGGGAGCTACGAGCAAATAGAACGCCTTTCAGTAGTATCAATACGGTCACATGGATCGTAAATGCATGAATGTGGTGTACCAAAAAATCTGCGGTTCCTAGTGGAATAGGTAACAAAGCTACTTTTCCACCTACTGCTACTAAATCACCACCTCCCCAAGTCAAACTGGTACTTGTTGTTGCACCAGGAGCTGTTGCACCAGGTGCTAAAGCATGAGTGTTTTGTATCCATTGAGCAAAGATGGGTTGTAATTGTATAGCGGTATCTGAAAACATATCTTGAGGACGCCCCAAAGCGCTCATGGTATCATTATGAATATACAGGCCAAAACTATGAAAGCCTAGAAATATACATGCCCAGTTGAGGTGTGATATGATTGCATCACGGTGCCTAAGGACACGATCTAAAAGGTCGTTGTATCGAGTAGTTGGGTCATAGTCTCTTACCATAAAAATAGCTGCATGTGCAGCAGCGCCAACTATGAGAAATCCATCGATCCACATGTGATGTGTGAACAACGAGAGTTGTGTACCATAGTCAATAGCTAAGTATGGATAGGGGGGCATAGAATACATATGGTGAGCTACAACAATGGTTAAAGAGCCTAACATAGCTAGGTTAAGAGCTAATTGAGCATGCCATGACGTTGTTAGGATCTCATAGAGACCTTTATGACCCTCGCCTGTAAATGGACCTTTATGGGCCTCTAAAATCTCTTTTAGGCCATGACCAATTCCCCAGTTGGTCCTATACATGTGACCAGCTATCAGGAAAATAATTGCAATAGCCAAATGATGGTGTGCAATATCGATCAGCCATAGACCCCCTGTTACTGGATCTAATCCTCCGCGAAAAGTAAGAAATTCCGCGTATTTTGACCAATTCAAGGTAAAAAATGGGGTTGATCCCTCGGCAAAACTGGGATAAAGTTGAGCCAAAAGATCCCGATTCAAGATAAATTCATGAGGAAGTGGTATCTCTTTAGGATCCACTCCAGCGTCTAGAAATTGGTTAATGGGTAAAGATACATGTACTTGGTGTCCCGCCCAAGAAAGAGACCCAAGTCCTAGTAACCCTGCTAAGTGGTGGTTCAACATGGATTCTACATCTTGGAACCAAGCCAATTTTGGAGCAGCCTTGTGATAATGGAACCAACCGGCAAAAAGCATTAACGCTGCAAAGACCAAAGCACCAATTGCGGTACAATAGAGTTGTAATTCACTAGTTATTCCAGATGCTCGCTAAATCTGAAAAAAACCAGAGGTTATTTGTATTCCTCGGAAACCTCCACCTACATCGCCATTCAAGATTTCTTGACCAACTATTGGCCAAACCACCTGGGCACTGGGTGCGATGTGAGTAGGATCGCTCAACCATGCTTCATAATTGGAAAAACGGGCACCATGGAAGTACATACCACTCAACCAAAGAAAGATGATGGATAGTTGACCGAAATGAGCACTAAATACTTTTCGAGAGATTTCCTCCAAATCACTGGTATGGCTATCGAAATCGTGAGCATCAGCATGTAGGTTCCAGATCCAAGTGGTAGTATTGGGGCCTTTAGCTATTGTCCTTGAGAAATGGCCGGGTCTGGCCCATTCCTCGAAAGAAGTTTTTATGGGATCCCTATCCACCATAATCTTCACTTCTGATTCCGGCGAACGAATAATCATTGAGTCCTCCTCTTTCCGGACAACACATACGAAGAGACCCGCCAAGAGTCAAGTAATTAGTGAACCTTTGAGAGATAGTATGGTTTGTTCTTTTCTTTCCTATCTCTCATCTATCTATTTTCCTTAGTTATTCTTAGTTATTCACTAGAGCAATTATTATATGGAAGTCAATCCGGGGCAAGTGTTCGGATCTATTATGACATATCTATTAGGTGCTCAACGGACCATTCTAATTTTTTAAAATCTATTCCCAGCATGACACAAAACTGTTTTTTGTTTTGGTCCAACCTAATTTATTCATATCTTTATGTATGAGTGCCTAGATAGATCTATCTCATATATTACATGGAACATATTACTCTATTCCAAATTACAGGATCATTCATTAGTCATTATATTAATAAGAGACATCCCGATATCCCTTTAATACATTCGAAGGTCTCTTTTATTAACTTTATTAGCAATTGATAGTAGAAAGTAATATTTTTTTTATAGTTATCGTCTATCCCTATGAGGTACCATACAAAATGGAACGATCTTAGAAGGGATATAATGAAATTCCTTAATTCATTCTTCCGGTAAGGATCGATTTGATGGATCCAACAAACAATGAAAATCAATTCAAAAAGAGAGTGTTCTTATTCGAAGCGCCTCGTGATCTTCAACCAATTATGTGCTTCAATATAATTACCTGGAGTAAGCGCTATAGCTTGTTTCCAATACTCAGCTGCTTGATCGGACCAAGTCTCTGCGATTTCAGAATCTCCCTGTCGAATGGCCTGTTCTCCCCGGTCGGGATAGGTGGATCAATTCCTTCCCTTAGAACCGTACTTGAGAGTTTCCTACCTCATACGGCTCAGCAGTCAACTCTTTTGGCGTTCCGTCTTAATCTACTGTATCTAACTGAATGAGATTTCTCGTAAATCCATCCCATTTTCCGGAATTAACCAAATAACCAGAAGAGGTTAATTACATGATTTTCAAACTCAAATTTCCATCAATCAAATAATCAGTTTTATCTCTTCTCCCACCTTCAGAAGAATGAAGCTGAAGCATAGATATCTCCATCTCCCCCTATCGTTAGAATTTTCTGAAAGGTAACTATCTCATTTTCGTTCGTATAGAAATTCATTATAGAATCTTTGAAAAATACCTTTCTCAATAATAAAGGACTTACTATCTTTGGGATCTGATGCTACACCGCTGCTCAGCACCTTAGTGGATCAACTCTATTACATAAGTTGATTCCTAACTTTATATCTCATATCTTGACATAAGTAAGCAGGTCTTATTGTATGGGCCCAAAACCTCAATCATTGATCTTTACGGTGCTTCCTCTATCAATTAGATCTTTTATCCATAGAAATCAGTATATAGGCCATATCCATTTCTTCATATCCCGGCTCCTATGAAGTCTCTTTCTTTGCTACAGCTGATAAAAACCGTTCCTTTGCACGATGTATATGTAGAAGGCCTTTTTTGTTTTCTTTTGTTTGTTTCTCTTTCTAGTATTTACTAGCGGATTTTCTCTTTCTTTCCTTCTTTACTTTTTTATTATTCTTCTTTTTCTTATTCTTTATTATTATTATTCTATTCTCTTTCTATTCTTCTTTCTATTCTATAGTAGAGATAGTCGCACGTAATGACAGATCATGGCCATATTATTAGAAGCTTGTGGTAAGAATGGATTTCGTTCTAGTGCCCGAAAATAATATTCCAAAGCCTTCGTATGTTCTCCGTTGCTTGTGTGGATAAGTCCTATATTATAGAGTATATAACTTCGATCATAGGGATCAATTTCTGGTAACGCCTATAAGCGAAAATGAATAGTGATTTTGCCTACATCATCACTGTTCAAATTTCATCGCGCGGTCACGATTATCCGGTAATATTTTATTTTTCATTTGGTTTTTATAAATTGAAATGACATGAAATTTGGAAGGTATGTATATATTACTGAGGCGCATCTAATAAAAATATAAAAACATTTATCCGTAAAAACTATATTGACCAAAATACCCCCAAAACGTTTCAAGGGTATTTTGGTCAATATTTTTCATGTAAAATATTTAATTTATATTTTTAAAAGATTCCCTTATTTTTTATTAATACACTCTCCAAATTTTATATCATTCCCATTTCGTAGAAAAAAAATGAAAAATAAAACACTACCAGATAATCGTGACCGCGCGATGAACTTTGGACGGTGATGAGGGTAGGTTAAATCACCGTTCATTTTCACCTATAGGCATTACGTAGTGTTTTCATATATATGGAAAAGTCTTCCTAATGCCTATAGAACAAAATAAATGGCGATTTTTCCTACCTTCATCACCATCCAAATTTCATCGCGCGACCACGATTATCTGGTAGTGTTTTATTTTTCATTTTTTTATATAAATTGGAATGAGCTGAAATTTGGAGGGTAAGTACATCTTACTGAGGCACATCTAATAAAAATATAAAAACAATTATCTGAGAAAAAAAAGTGACCAAAATAACACCGAAATATATCGGAGGTAGTTTGGCCAATTCTTTTCCTGTAAAATATTTTTTAAAATTTTTTCGAAGATTCCCCTATTTTTGATGAATACAAGCTTCAAATTTCAAGTCATTCCGCAATGAAACATTACCAGACAATCGTGACCGCGTGATGAACTTTGAACGATGATGGGGATAGGAGAAATCACTGTTTATTTTCACTTATAGGCGTTGCGTAGTGTTTTCCTATATGGAAAAGTCTTCCTAACTTCATCATCGTCCAAATTTCATCGTGTGATCATATTTATCCAGTAGTGTTTTATTTTTCATTTCTTTTCTATCATTAGGAATGACCTAAAATTTGGAGGGTATCTACATCTTACTGAAGCACTTCCAATAAAAATATAAAAAAAATTATCCACAAAAAATAAATTGACCAAAATAGCCTCGAAATGTTTCAGGGGTATTTTGGTCAACTATTTTCTTGTAAAATATTTTTTTTATATTTTTCAAAGATTCCCCTATGTTTGATGAATGCATGCTCTTAATTTCAGGCATTCCAATTTGTAGAAAAAAAATGAAAAATAAAATACTATCAGATATTCGTGACTGCGAGATGAACTTTGGACGGTGATGGGGGTAGGCAAAATCATTGTTCAATTTTGCCTATAGGAGTTACATAGTGTTTCCTAAAAAATTCTTCCTAGTGCCTACAGACGAAAATAAATAGTGATTTCGCCTACCTTCATCACCGTCCAAATTTCATCGTGCAGTCATGATTATCTGGTAGTACTTTATTTTTTATTTTTTATGTAAATCAGAATGACCTAAAATTTGGAGAGTATATACATCCTACTAAGGCACATTTAATAAAAATATTAAAAAATATTATCCTTAAAAAACATTACCAAAATACCCCCAAAATATTTTGAGGGTATTTTAGTACATGTTTTTCATTTAAAATATATTTTTTTATATTTTTCAAATATTCCCCTAGTTTTTATGAATATACACTCCAAATTTTAGGTCATTCCAATTTATTAAAAATAAATGGTATATAAAACACTACTAGACAATAGTGACCGTACGATGAACTTTGGACAGTGATGGGGGTAGGCGAAATCACTGTTCATTTTCGCCTATAGGCATTGTGTAGTATTTTTCTATATATGAAAAAGTCTTCCTAATTCTTATAAATGAAAATGAATAGTGATTTCGCCTACCTTCATCACCGTCCAAATTTCATCGCGCGGTCACGATTATATGGTAATATTTTATTTTTTATTTTTTTCCCTATAAAGCAGAATAACCTAAAATTTTGAGGGTATGTACATCTTACGGAGGTGCATCTAATAAAAATATAAAAAAAAATTATCCTCAAAACTAAATTAACCAAAATACCCCGAAAATATTTCGGGGGTATTTTGGTCAATTGATTTCATGCAAAGTATTTTTTTTTATATTTTTAAAAGATTCCCCTATTTTTGATGAATACACGTTTCAAATTTTAAGTCATTCCAATTTGTCGATAAAAAATGTAAAATAAAACACTATCAGACAATCGTGCCCGTGCGATGAACTTTGGACGGTGATGGGGGTAGGCGAAATCACTGTTCATTTTCGCCAATTGTCGTTGCGTAGTATTTTTTTATATATGGAAAATTCTTCGTAACGCCTATAGGTAAAAATGAATAGTGATTTCTCCTACCTTCATCAATGTCCAAATTTCATCGCGCGGTCACGATTATCCGGTAGTATTTTATTTTTCATTTTTTTCTATAAATAGGACTGATTTAAAATTTGGAGGGTTTATACATCTTACTGATGCACATCTAATAAAAATATAAAACAAATTAACTGCAAAAACCAAATTGGTCAAAATACTCTCGAAATCTATCGGGGGTACTTTTGTTAATGTTTTTCTTGTAAACTATTTTTTTTTATATTTTTTGAAGATTCCCCTACTTTTTATGAATACACACTCTCAATTTTAAGTCATTTCGATTTGTAAAAAAAAAAAAGAAAAATGAAACACTACCGGATAATCGTGACCACACGATGAACTTTGGATAGTAATGGGGGTAGGTGAAATCACTATTCATTTTCGCCTATAGGCATTGCGTTGTGTTTTCTTATGGAAAATTCTTCCTAACACCTATAGGAAAAAATTAATAGTAATTTCGCTTACTTTCATCACCGTCTAAATTTTATCGTGTGGTCACGATTATTTGAGAGTGTTTTATTTTTTTTTAATAAATCAGAATGACCTGAAATTTGGAGAGAATATACATTTTACTGAGGTGCATCTACTAAAAATATAAAAATAATTATCCGTGAAAAATAAATTGACCAACATACTTCAAAATATTTAGGGGGTATTTTGGTCAATATTTTTCTTGTAAAATATTTTTTTTATATTTTTCAAATATTCCTCTATGTTTTATGAATACACGTTCCAAATTTCAGTTCATTCTAGTTATAGAAAAAAATGAAAAATGAAATACTACTGGACAATCATGAGCGCGCGATGAACTTTGGATGGTGAGGGGGGTAAGCGAAATCACTGTTAATTTTCGTTTATAGGATTGCGTAGTATTTTCCTATATGTGGAAAAATCTTCCTAATGCCTATAAGCGAAAATGAATATTGATTCGTCTACCTTCATCACCGTCTAAATTTCATCGCTAGGTCACTTTCGGTTATAGGCGTTACGTAGTGTTTTCCTATATATGGAAAACTCTTCCTAAAGCCTATAGGCGAAAATAAATAGTGATATCGCCTACCTTCATCACCGTCCAAATTTTATCACGCGATCACTATTATTTAGTAGTGTTTTATTTTTCTTTTTTTTATCTATAAATCGGAATGATATGAATTTGGAGGTATGTACATCTTATTGAGGTGCATCAAATAAAAATATAAAAAAAATTCTTCGTAAAAAATAAATTGACCAAAATACCCCTGAAAAGTTTTGGGGGTATTTTGGTCAATTTTTTTCATGTAAAATATTTCTTTTTATATATTTTTCGAAGATTCCCCTATTTATGATGAATAAACGTTCTAAATTTCAGGTCATTCTGATTTTTAGAAAAAAAATGAAAAATGAAACACTACCGGACAATCGTGACTGCACGATGAACTTTGGACGATGATGGGGGTAGGTGAAATCAATGTTTATTTTCGCCTATAGGCGTTGTGTTGTGTTTTCTTATATATGGAAAATTTTCATCACCGTCCAAATTTCATCTCGCGGTTATGATTATCTGGTAGTGTTTTATTTTTCATTTTTTTTCTAAATCAAAATAACTTGAAAATTTGAGGGTATGTACATCTTACTGAGGTACATCTAATAAAAATATAAAAAAAATTATCAGTGAAAAAACATATTGGCCAAAATACCCCCAAAAAGTTTCAGGGGTATTTTGGTCAACTTTTTTCTTGTAAAATACTTTTTTTATATTTTTTAAAGATTCTCCTATTTTTTATGAATATACCCTCCAAATTTAAAGTTATTCTAATTTATAAAAATAAAAATAAAAAATAAAATACTACCAGACAATTGTGACCGCACAATGAACTTTGGATGGTGATGGGAGTAGGCGAAATCACTATTCATTTTTGCCTATAGGCATTGCGTAGTATTTTCCTATACATGGAAAAGTCTTTCTAACGCCTATAGATGAAAATGAAGAGTGATTTTGCCTACCTTCATCACCGTCCAAATTTCATCGCGCAGTCACGATTATCTGATAGTGTTTTATTTTTCATTTGTTTGTTATAAATCATAATAACCTGAAATTTGATGAGTATGTACATCTTATTGAGATGCATCTAATAAAAATATAAAAACAATTATCCGTAAATAAATTGACCAAAATACCCCCAAAATATTTCGGTGGTATTTTGGCCAATTATTTTCATGTAAAATATTTTTTTTTTATATTTTTCAAAGATTCCCCTATTTTTGATGAATACACATTCCAAATTTTAGATCATTCCGATTTGTAGAAAACAATATAAAAAATGAAACACTATCGAACAATCGTGACCGCACGATGAACTTTGGACGGTGATGGAGGTAGGTGAAATCACTATTCATTTTCACCTATAGGCATTGCATTGTATTTTCTTATATATGGAAAGTCTTTCTAATGCCTATAGGCGAAAATGAATAGTGATTCGCCTACTTTCATCACTGTCCAAATTTCATCGCGTGGTCACGATTATCGAATAGTATTTATTTTTTATATTGAAATAGCCTAAAATTTGGAGTGTATGTACATATTACTGAGGCTCATCTAATAAAAATATAAAAAAAATTATCTGCAAAAAGAATTGAACAAAATACCACCAAAACTCTTCAGGGGTATTTTGGTCAAGTGTTTTCATCTAAAATTTTTTTTTTATATTTTTCAAAGATTCCTCTAATTTTGATGAATACATGCTCCAAATTTCAGGTCATTTTGATTTATAAAAAGAAAATGAAAAATAAAACACTAGGGGGCAATCGTGACCGCGCGATGAACTTTGGACGGTGATGGGGGTAGGCAAAATCACTATTTATTTTCGCCTATAGGCATTGCGTAGTGTTTTCCTATATATGAAAAAGTCTTTCTAACGCCAATAGGTTAAAATAAATAGTGATTTCGCCTACCTTCATCACTGTCCAAATTTCATCGCGCGGTCACGATTATCTGATTGTGTTTTATTTTTCATTTTTTTGTCTATATATATATATATATATATATATATATATATATATATATATATATATAGCAATCTAAAAGAGTAATGATCCTATAGGACCTTTCCCCACCTATATGTATAGGGCCCTTAATAATCACCATTAAAGTTGGCACAGATGTATAGAAAAATTATCACATGGGTGTGGGACTTGACTTTTCTATAGATCTGTACCAAATTTAATGGTGATCCTTTGGGGTCCTGCACACTTGGGTGGAGGAAGGTCCTATAGGATCATTTCTCAATCTAAAATTGCTCACAAGAAAGTAAGATGCTTATAACTCCAGTCCATTCAGATATTGGGATGTGGCATTAATGAAGACAACATAGACTTATTGAAATTTACTTCGAGAACCGATGAACCAATCTTAGAAAACTATAGATCTATTTTTTTTTTTTTTTTGATAGAAATTCAACCATTTCATTAAACTAAAACCAGATTACAGAGTAAAATGACGGATCTATTGAAGGTGCTAGTGGTGTGATTATATGATTTTGGATGAATATATTAAGACCCTATTCAATAGCCATGCAAAAGGATGCTACATCTTGAACTAATAATTAGCTAATAGTTTTTAGCTTTTTATCCATGTTGTTACGATGAAACCTTGCATGGGGCTATGAGAAAGTTTTAAGGAGAAAAGTCTGATTCTTGAAGTAATATATTTTGGACTATTAATTTAATTTTTACTGCTTTATTGTTATATGATATATGAATTGTTATATATGTAAATCGAAACGTGAACTACAAATAAATTTCAATACATGTATTTATGTAGACACCCATATATTGTCGACGCAAGTCGTGTAGATAACATTTCTTTTGGTTAGTATTTTTGACACTTATATCCATGTCACAAATCGACGCATGTATCCGTTTTTATGTAAAATAACTCCCAATATAAACCTATCTAAATCTTTAGGGAAATTTAATGAAAAATCTTTTGTTATTATAGGAATTTAAATTTACTCCATATTTTACACTCGTCTCACTTTTGAAAGTATATAGTGTATTTTAGTATTATCTTTTATTTTTTATGCATCGAATTAAGCTTAAATTTGGTGTGTTCACGCTTCTCACTGTCACATATAAATATAGTATTAAATATAATTAAAATAGATAAACTATCAAAGTATAGGTGAATACTATAGGGGTATTTTGGGTGTTTTTATTTTTAAATTATTATTTGGTTTGTGCATACTTTTCACTTTCAAATATAAATAAACATATTAAAAGAATCACTATTTTCCAACCTTTATAAGAGAACACTAACTTCAATGATATAGGAAGCCTCGAACTTTTGGAGATTTATCGAAAGAAAAAACATTCTATAGCTTCCCTACATATCAAAGAATCATAGAGAGAAAAACAAAGGACTTCAACCTCTTTTATAACTTTTTTTTGGCTCAACTCTTCCCACAAAGGAATAAGAAAAACTCTTTTTTTACAAGAAACCCTGCTTGTTCATATTTTTCTCTTTCTCAATATTGCCCATTCTCATCGGGCTAGACCACCTACACAAATTTTCATAATAATCTCCCCCTCTAGGCCATGAGGAGGGCATCCCTTGCCTAGTGGATCTCGCACCCAATATTCCTATGCTCAAGTAGCACCCATTCTTGCCATCCTACAATGCTCTTGGCTGTCCTCTGTTAGGGTTTGGTCATCATATCCAATGAATTGTGATTGGAATGGATTTTCTCTTCGCACTAACTGATTCTCGTATTCAGTGATATATACATCTATATACTTCATTTTGGCATGATATGTTTCATTCTTGCTCAGGTCAATAGCACTCTGGCTATCACAATGAACCACATAGTTGTCTTGCTTCAAACTTAGTTCCTTTAATAACCTTTTCATCGGCAGCATTTCTTTGCTTGCTTCTATAGCCACTATATATTCCATATCTATCGTGGAAAAAGCAACAACGGATACGGCTCCCGTACTAAAGTGAACAAGAATCATAATATGGACTTACTAATATCGATGTGTCCAACCATGTTTGCATCTATATATCCATTTAGCAAAAGTTTGACATCCAAAACATAAATATAATTTAGATATCCCTTGAGATATCTGAGAATCCATTTCACTGTTGTCCAATGTTTTTTGCTAAGGTTAGCAAGAAATCTACTCTCCACACCCACTACATATGCGATGTCTAGCCTTGTACACACCATGGCATTTATCAACTCCCACTGAAGCATATGAAACATTTTCTCTTTCTTTATTTTCCTTCTCATTTGAATGACCCTATTTTGTACTCAACTTAAAGTGTCTTGCAAGTGGCGCGCTAATTAGCTTTGGATTCTTCATATTGAATTTTTCAATTACTTATTTAATATATTTATCTGGTGACAACCATAAATTATTTGCTTTCTTGTTAGATTTTATTTTCATGCCAAAATCTATTATGCTAGCCCCAAATCTTTCATGTCAAATGACTTAAATTGTTCTTTAAGCTGACAATCCATTGAAGATCTTGCCTAATAATTAGTATCTGATCAACATGCAGAAGAATAGAAATAAAGTCATTATCATAATTTTTTTAAAAACAAACACAATGATATGCAATAGCCTTCTCTTACTCATGACTCGTCATAAATTAGCTAAATTTCTTTTATAAATTGCTTGGGGTCTGTTTCAATCCATAGAATTTTTTCTTCAACTTGCAAACCAAGTGTTCTCTATCCTTCAATTCCATATAAATTCCTGCAAGTTGCCATGAAGAAAGACAACTTTGACATATCGTTGTTCTATCTCTAGATGCAAGCTTACATCTAGTGTCACAGCCCCGCTTCCTGCCCCCTTGCCATACTTGCAGGAGGGCAACTGGCTACGGGACTGAGACCAAAGGTAGCGAATGCCACTCAGGTGGGAGTGCGCTCAACGTTTTTTAAAAAGATAAAATCAAAGCAAACCACGAAAAAAAGCCAAACTCCAACCACAACTATACATAAAGTTTGATAAACAAAAATCAAATTATATACAATCTTCAGAGTATTACAAATTGTCCAAGGCACCAAAGGCCCAACAACAAAATACACAGCTTCACAACAAAACAGCTATATGGCCAACTGCCATCTGACACCTACAATAAAAAAGAAGTTCCTCGTCAAGTGCGGGTCTTCAACTGCCATTCACAATCACCCATATGTCCGTCCTCGACACACGAACTATCACTCTACATTCAAGAAAGTGAAAGGAATGAGCTATGAAGCCCAATAAGTAGATCAAGCACCATGCATTTCTACCTATACATTGCTATTTACAACCGTCCCCAAGATTCATGCAGGTTTCATAACATGGAATCATGTCTCTCAATTTCATTAGCAGTATGTCGTGAGTAATTTCTTTCATGGTGAAGTAAGCACAAATCAAATATTAGATATCCCATGAGCTAACAGTCTATCAATTCTTTTCCATTAAAATAATAGATAAATAAATTCAGGCAAACATATATTAACTATATGCAATCCCAATGTCACCTACTCCCGAAGTAGAAGCCCTATTAATCAGGCCAAACCAATCCCATTGCTTAAGATTTTTACCATTTTTCAGGAGGGAAGACAATGACAAATGGGTGATCTATTTCGTAATGTCTTCACACACATAGTCCCCAGCGTGCTTTGGAGCTTTTGATAGGCAGAGGCTTTGGAAGACATGACCCTCTCCTTATGCCCTTCTAGCTAGAGAGCGTTACACTACCACTGGGTGACCCAATGCTTAGTGCTCATATAGATTTGGGGGGTGCGACCCACCCAAATATTCACGTTCACATCCAAACTCATGTCATATCATGGGAAGTCAGGAAAAGATGTCAACTGTAGACACAACTTTCTTATCATATCACATTACATTGCACTACCAACGGATGACCC
This sequence comes from Amborella trichopoda, assembly GCF_054954075.1. Classification (NCBI taxonomy): domain Eukaryota; kingdom Viridiplantae; phylum Streptophyta; class Magnoliopsida; order Amborellales; family Amborellaceae; genus Amborella; species Amborella trichopoda. The sequence continues at coordinate 16,322,766 of NC_142338.1, read as the reverse complement.
ATTGCGTAGTGCCTTATATCACATTCTTATTATATTATATCGCACTACCAATGCATGACCCATTGCATATTGCTTCATATCATATCTGTGGTATGTTTGATTACAACCATGCACTTTCACTATCACATAGCCATGTCTTATTATAACCATACACATTCACTATCATATAGGCTTGTCTTATTACAACCATGCACATTCATCATCTCATAGGTATGTCTAATTACAACCATACACATTCATTATCTCATAAACATTCACTATTTCATAAACATGTCTTATTACAACTATACGCATTCGATATTTCATAAGCATTCACTATTTCATAAACATTCACCATTTTATAAGCATGTCTTATTACAACCATGCATAGTCAGCATTTCATATGCATTCACTCTTTCTTGGGCATGTCTTATTTCAACCATGCATAGTCAATAATTCATAAGCATTCACTAGTTCATAAGCATGTCTTATTAGAATAGTTCACAAGAGAGTAGAAACTTCAGTATGATAGCCCCTTAGAAAAATGAGCATAGCTTCCAATCTATAGGGAATTTCATTATAGTTTCAAACTATTTTGAAAATAGACTCACTCATCTTTCATTTAGAAGTGGTTTGGCCTTAATCAGAGATATATTGGTCAGTGAACAATTACACATAAAAGCATATAACAATTTTAGAAAATAGCATGAATTTCAGTGTGATAGTCTCTTAGAAAATTTAGCATTACTTCTAATCCACAGACAATTTAGTTATGGTTTCAAACTAGTTTGAAAATAGACTCACACATCTTTCATTTAAACGTGATTTGGCCTTAATCAGAGATATATTGGCCAGTTAACAGTTTCAATTAAAAACATGCAAGGTTCCTGGAAATTCATTTTAAAGTTTTGGCATACTTCAAAGAATGACTGATAACTTCCCAACCAAAATAGGCATTAACACAAGGTCACAAATAAGAGTCACAGTGCTAGAAAAACATGGCATAATCTAGCATAATTTCATTAACATACATCCACCCCATATTTACAATTACATTCACACCCATACTACTATTTCATAGTAAGCAATCAAACAAAATCATGGATTAGTAAGCAATCAAACAAAATCATGGATGCTAGATCTACTTACTTGTACCCAAAAGAACTCCAAGTTCCTTACACAGGTTCCCTTCAAATGCCAAGCTTCCAAGGATGGCCAAGCCTAAGGTTCTAAGTATTTGAAAGGGATGTTTGAGTGAGAGAGAGCAAAACTTTTGGGAGGAGTGTGAAGGGGTTATATAAGCAAAGAGGGGGCGGCAGTATGCAGGTGGCATGGAAGGGGCTACAAGTGGCATCTAGTGGCATCCAGGTGGCTTACAGTGGCATACAAGTGGCACACATGTGCCACATGGCACTCATAAAAGTTCCATGGGTGGCCCTATATATTCACTCTCGGCATTGTCACACACGAAGATGATGCGCACGGCGGCAACGCGTACGACAGCTTCCTCCTCGGCATCAATGTTCACGGCAGTAACGTGCATGACGATGTCACGCACGACGGTGACGCGTACGACTGCAATGCCCACAACAGCTTCCTCCTCGACAGCAACGCTCACGACAGTAACGCGCGTGGCGGTGTCGCACACCGTAGTGTCTCACATGGTAGTGTCGTGCACGATGGTGATGCGTACGGTGGTGACGCGCAAGGCGGCAACACGCACGACTGCTTCCTCCTCACGCACGGTGCTATCACTTGCACGCACGACGACTTACACGTACGGCGGCATCCCTTGCACACACGACGGTGTCATTTGCACGCACGACGGCTTACGCGCATGGCGGCATCCCTTGCTTAAGGCCAAAAAAGTTCGGGTCCTTACATCTAGACCTAGAATCACATGAATGGATGACGGCTTCCCCTGCTCAATATCACAATGTCTAGGAGAATTATCCCCTGCCACTTCTCCATGACCATCTTGTACATATTGCATATCTTCACATGCTGGAGGAGGAATTGGAGTAAGGTCTATAAGGTCATCCCTAAGAGGTTGTGGTTTCTCAACTTTTCAAAGTTCTTATTTTTTTCTTCACAAAATACCGCATTATAACTTTTAATCTCTCTTTTCTTGTGGATCTATAAACTGTAACCAAAGTTTTCGTCCTAACTTCTAATCACTCTCTTTTCTTGTGGATCTATAAACTGTAATAAAAGTCTTCATCTACATAACTCAAGAAGATATAACATTGTTGACTTATTATCAAGATTTAAACTTTGTTTTTTGTTTCGGTACATGAATGAATGCCTTGCAACTAAACACCTTCAAGTGTTCATATGAGGAATATTTCTGGTCCATTCTCTTTCTTGATAAATTTGTTCTGAAGAAGTTGAAGGATTTACATTAGGCAAATAACATGCAGTCTGCATTGCCTCGTCCCCAAAAGGATCCAGGCAACTTAGCAAGTTAGCGCGTACATCTAATTTTTTCCATAGTAGTGCGACTTATGTTTTTGCTACATCATTGTGCCGAGTTGTATTGGGAATAATCTTCCCATGTTTGATGCCATAATTTTTGGTGGAATTCCATAAATTTCTTTGAAATATATTCCTCACTATTATCTATGGGAATACAATTCAAAAGTTTTCCCTTTCAACTTTAATATGAACATTTTAAAAACAACTTAGAAGGGTTAGCCTTTAGTATTCGTGACATATGTCCATTACTTTTATAGAACTAACATCAATGATGGTAACTAGATAATAGCTACTACCGATAGTTTTAACTTTTATGGGACCACACACATTAGAATAAACCAATTCCAAAATATTTATTTTTCTTTGAGATGTATGTTTAAATGAAACTCTATATTGTTTGTCAATCAAACAATATGAATAGTGATTTAGAGGTGTACCTTTTAAGTTGGGGAGAAGTTGTTTGTTTGCCAGAATTTACAGGCCCTTCTCACTCGTATGACCACGTTGTTTATGCTACAGGTTATCTGATGAACTTTTCGCGATGGTGTTCATCTATAAATAATTGCACCAATGTCTTGTAAAGCAGGCAATATTTCTTTCCTCTTACTCAAAAGTAATTATTATAGCCTTTTTCATCAAATTCGCTAGCGAAAATCAAACCGTCACATATGTTCGAAATATGCCTTACATCCTTGAGAATCACGTTGCAACCAAAATTGGTCTTACACAAATATCACTGATTCCCACAATGTTTGAGGTGTCATTATTTTCTATCATTGTGATGCCAAAGTCTTTCGACTTATAAGATGTAAAAACTTATTCCTTGAGAAATATGCCTTACATCCTTGAGAATCACGTTGCAACCAAAATTGGTCTTACACAAATATCACTGATTCCCACAATGTTTGAGGTGTCATTATTTTCTATCATTGTGATGCCAAAGTCTTTCGACTTATAAGATGTAAAAACTTATTCCGTAGGTAGCATGGTAGGAAACACTAGTATTAATAACCCAGTTTGGATATGGACATTTTGTTTTGGTAAATAGTCTGTATATGGACAATCAATACCCAAGCAGGTCTTATTACAAACTAAGAAAGTAATAATACCAATCTTAATAATAATTGCAATGATCTCCCTGTCTTCTTTTTTTTTTTTAACCTTTTTGTTCCTATTTCTCTTTCTTAAGCTCTCGATAATCTCATGATGTTGAGGTTTCTTGCTTGGACACTTCTTCTATCTCTTGTGACATGGGTGAGTTAGACAAATCGATGAACATAAGAAGGAGAAGTTCAAGAGATTCGAAGTCTCCAGAAATTAAGGGCATTAATTCACATTCTAATACTGGCAGCATCGAGCAACTAGGAATTTATCTACAAAGATTGTAAAATGTTATCATCTATGAGTTTCCACAAGGTATCAGATGCCTAAGGATCTTCCTTCTAGGTAAGTATTTTCTCTTTTCATTTAAAAAATCTTAATTGTCATTTTAAAATTTACTCTTTTTCCAATATACTATTTTTCTCTTCTGATTTAAAAAACTTAATTGGCTTTCTAAAATTTATTCTTCTTTATATATGAGTATTTTCTCCTTCAATTTCGAAAATCTTAATTGTCATTTTAAGAAAAAATCACTCAATATTCTCTATTTCCAAAATTCTCCCCCTATCCCCACAATACTGGCATTTTTTTTTTTAAGATAAATGGTGAAGTTTTTGAAACTAGTCATAATCCTTTTCGTTTAAAATTTTGAGTTAAACCTAAGTTTGGAGCGCAATTGACATTTGTCAGACCGACTATTTTGTCATATAGCTTACTTATAAGAAAAGCTAACATAAGGCTACTTGTTTTGCAGTAGGGTTTCTCTTCACGACATATATTACCTCTTGCATTTTAAGGAACCACTGTCTGAATGACTAGTTGATTCTGTTGGGTGAGTGATTCTACTATGATGACCTAGGCCTCTTGATGATGAGGATGCCAAAATCCTTGTCAAGAATATTTCATATGATTGGTGCTGTGGTTTGAGCTATGATGACATTTAGTCAGACATTGCATTCATTTTCTTCCACCTCCGAGTGTCTTACTTCATCTGGGCTTTGTATATTGAATGGACATCAAAGAGGGGCCAGCTGTAGACACAAGATTTGATCCAATATTCTTAGCCTAGTTTGGGCAATATCTTTATATCAGATCATAGGTAGGACTCCCAGTCCCTTACAAGAATCCATCAATACATTGTAGCACCCCCTCAGATACCTGAACATACTAGTTGACACCTTATAATTCCCATAGGATTCACCCTAGGAAAATTCTCTCATTTGCGTATCAGACCTATACCATGAAGCAAGGAATCGAAATAGCTTTCCTATAGTTTAAGAATCACTTAATTCCAATACACAATTTGAAAGTTATAGGAAAAATACTAAGCAATATCTAAAATAACCATCTGGTCATCTGTGGAAAACAACTTACATAATTCCGGATCAGTCCTTTACACGTTTTCTATTATAATTCTATATGAATCTATAATCCTAATTTCTACGTCTTTTAATTCCTAAGATGCCTAGTATCCAAACTCTATAAATAGGGATTCCCCTTAATTATTAGAGCATCCAGAAACTCTAAAAAAATCTTAAAAATCCTAGAGTCTCTATGAAAGCTTTAAGGGGCTCTATAAAAAAAAGGTCTTCGACTCCTTGAGAAGAAGATAACCCTAGATACCTTAGCCCTAGGACTAGAAACCCTATATAACTTAGCCCTAGGATAAAAATATCCTAGATCAGCCCTAGATTAGTCGTAAACCCTAGATCAACATTAAATCAGCCCTAAGCCCTAGATCAATACTCAAACCCATATCTAATCCCAAGGAGTATAGTACTAACCTTAGAAACCCTAGATTTGATCCTCAGTAACCTTAGATTAGTCCATTCTCATATCTCAATATCGAACTGCATTTGCTTCAACAACTTCGACTTTAGGGATATGTCCACTATTGAAAATATAATGTGTTATATGTATAAATCTCATATATTGGTTATAATTTCTTTCTTTTATGGGTCTATTTTCTTTTGTATAGATATGTGCAATCTGTCACATATAATAACATTTGTGTATTTATACCTTTGAATTTTTTCTAATGAAATACATTGAACTTTCTCTGCCTCTTTATGAGTTGACATTGTATTAGAGCTAGGTTACGATTTGGCACTCCGTTATCCGCCATTGCATTCAACCTTCGATCTATGACTCCGTCAATTTGATCGCTTCTCCTTGTTTGTCTAGCGCTAAAACCCTAGCCAAAATCCTCGAGAAAGAATCTCCATCGACTCCGAGTAAGCATCAATGGCTAGATCTGTCTCTGAATCTGAGTAAGTTTCAGGAAAATAGGCAGGCCTCTCGTGTTTGGGATCTGTTGATTTTCTTCGTCAAACACCTGGTTAGGTTCCTTCTTGATCCTTTCAGCCTTGGCTCTCTTGTCCAATGCTCTCTGAACTCTGGGTAACCGACTGACGTTGGAGAAGAGTGCCTTGTTCCCAGTAGGAGGTTGAGCCCGATTTCTTCGATTCCTTGATTATTGGACCAGTTAGTGTGCAACATTATGTTTCTAGTGATCTCACGAGCCTTCTCTCGAAGCAACAACATGTCTTTTCCATTTCTCTCTCTATATCGTTATCTCGTTTTCTAAATTCTTTCGCTTTTTAAGAACTCTCATTCTCTCTTTATCATCTGTTTTTTCTTCTCTTGATCCCTTTCTCTCTCTACTGTCTTCCTGTTTTCCCATCCTTCTTTTTTTCTCTCTTTCTCTCTCTCTATGGTCTTCCTATTTTCCCCTTCTTTCTCTCTTCTGCAAGCCAGTTCTCTCAGTGTTGTAAGATTTTCTTTGCACCCATACTAAAGAGAACCTTTTCTACAACTTTATTTATGCAAAAGTTGGGTTTGTCTTTTATGTAGCTAAGGACCATACCACTCTCTCTAGACTTTTATCTTTCCCTCTCTGACTTTAGATTTTGTGTAGCCTCTCGCGCTTTCTAAGATCACCAGCCTTTTAACCTTCTCACCATAAACTTTGTAAAAGCCCTTATAGGTATCATCGAAAACTAGAGAGCAAAAATAATGACATCTTCAGACACAACTCAACCAATTGTTGTTAAGTTAAATGGATCAAACTATAATCATTGGTCTTATCTAATGTGAAGTTTTTTTAAAAGAAAAGGGCTTTGGAAATATGTAACTTGTGACAAACAATGCCCTAAGTCATCAAAAAGTCTTCGAGAAGATGTATTTGCATTTAAACTGGATGAGTGGGATATTACTAATTATAAGGTTGTCACTTGGATTGCCAAGTCTGTCATTCCCTCCATAAGTATGCAACTTGGAAATTTGAAATAGCTAAGGGAGTGTAAGATTTTCTCTTCAAACCAATTTTTATAAAAAATATACACTTGAAATGGACATACGGAACTTGCGACAAAAGAAGAGACAATTAGTTTCAGATTTTTCACTCTGAAATCAATTGGCACTTATCGAACCTCAACGGACAACTGATGCTGAGATCTATTATAAGTATCGTGATGAATCTTGTCTTGTACAGTTTCTAATGGCACTACAAGATGATTTTGAATTAGTACGAGTCTCTATTCTTTATCGGACTCATCTCCTGACTATTGATGCAACATTGACTGAGCTCATGGCAAAAGAAACACGGAAAGAAACTCTTGATAACTCTGCTAATGTGATTGACTCTATTTTGACTACTCCTCTTCACATTGCTACCTTTAATTCAACAGATAAGAACCATATTGCAAATAGAAAACCCTTTAATGATATATCTCAAATCCAATGCAATTATTGCAAAGGACTTGGGCATATAAAGTGCAACCGCCCTATTAAACTCAGGAAGAAGGCTCCTTCACAGGGTTTCACAGTAGCACCGGCTTTTGCTATTCCTTCAGCTCAGACCCCCACATCTGCATATCTTACTAAAGAAGATGTCTAGAACATGATCAAACAAGCTATCTCTGGTAAGTCATATGTTGTTCCTTCTACACTATCTCATGTTTCAGGTAATCCAAAAACACATTTTGTTCATTGGTATATTGATTCTGGTACATCGAATCATATGACATTTGCGCAACATCTTTTATGTTATCCTATTTCTGTTAATAACCATTCTCCCATTCACACTGCTAATAACATTGTGATGTCTGTAAGTCATGTTGGCACTATTGAAATCTCAAATCTCTCAGTTTCTGATGTGCTCTTGGTTCTCAATCTTTCCATGAATCTGAATTCTATTGCTCAGCTATGCGAACAAAGTTATAACATATTGTTTTCCTCCTCTAGTTGTATTGCGCATGAGCACTCAATGGGGAAGCAAGTTAGGATAGGCGGTAAAGTTGCCCATTTGTTTGTCTTAGAATACCTATATATTCCTCGACAACTCGGTGTTTTATATTTGCTGGCACTTCCTCGACAGATTGTCCTAACTCTATTTTCTCTCTTTGACATAACATGCTAGGCCATATTTATTTTTCTCGTCTTCAGTTTTTTATATCCTCTAGAAAGTTAGGACTGTACACACTAATCCTTGTTATAATTGTGTTAATTATAAATTGACAAAACATTTTCCACTGCCTTTTTCTAATCGTGAGATTCTTACTACCTCACCCTTTGAACTTATCCATTCCGATGTTTGGGGCCCTGCTCATGTTCCTTCAATGGGTGCTGCTCGCTATTATGTGTTCTTTATTGATGATTTTTCTCGATATATTTGGATTTACTTGTTACATAATAAATCTGATTTTTATCAAGTTTATTTTGAATTTTCCACTATGGTTAAAACTTAATTTTCTAAAAACATTAAGGTCATTCGTTCTTCTGAATTTTCCATTATGGTTAAAACTCAATTTTCTAAAAATATTAAAATCCTTCGTTCTGACTCCGGTGGGGAATATTTGTCTAATTTTTTTAAAAATCTCTTGAAGTCTCATGGTACCATTGCTCAATTATCTTGTCCTGATACACCTCAACAGAATGTGGTTGATGAACGAAAACATTGCCACATTGTAGAAACTGCCAAAACCCTTATTCTCTCCTCAATTGTGCCAACAGATTTTCGGGGAGAGGCTGTTGACACCTCTGCATATCTGATCAATACGATTCATTCTTCTCTTACATGGGGCATATCTCCTAATGAGTGTTTGTACTTTGCTCCGCATAACTACTCTCATCTTTGTGTCTTTGGTTCAACATGCTTTGTACTTCTTCCAAAAGTTGAACAAAATAAGTTGTCCAAACGATATGCTATTTATGTTTTTCTGGGTTATGATCTTTAATGAAAAGGTTTTCGATGTTATGATCCTATTTCACGAAAACTTCATATCTCTCGTCATGTAACCTTTTGGGAACACATTCCATTTTACTCTCTTCTTAAGTTTCTCTCCACAACCCTTTCATCAACTAACTTACTTCAATTCATTGATCCTTTAGAGACTATTAATAGTCCAAATAATGGATCACTTGTTTCCCTTCCAAACACTCAAAACAGTTATTCTCAATTTGCTGTTCCAACATCAATAGTGGCAAGTCTTGAATATGCTTCTCATGAAGGTGATCCCGCCCCTCGACATGAGCGATGTTATCCTGAATGCTCACATTCTGCACCTGAATATCTTCAACATTTTCACTGCTTCTTAGCCGCAATTTTTCATTTCATGAACCTCAATTTTATCATGAAGCTGTTTCGGATCCAAAATGGAAGCAAGCTGTAAAAAATGAGCTTTATGCTCTACAGAAAACTAATACTTGGGATCTTGCTGATCTTCCTCCTGAAAATCTGTAGTTAGATGCAGATAGGTCTATAAAGTTAAAACCCGCTTTGATCGATATATAAAGCTCACGTAGTGGCAAAAAGATTTACTCAAAAATATGTGATTGATTATGAAGAAACCTTTGCACCTCTAGCCCTGTATGACCTCAGTTCGGGCTTCAATTGCTGTTGCTTCTATTCGTGGTTGGTCTATGTATCAAATAAATATTAAAAATGCCTTCCACCATGGAGATTTGCATGAAGAAATTTATATGAAGCCTCCTCCTGGCGTCCCTCATCAGTCCCATCAAGTTTGAGGGCTTCAACGAGCCCTATATGGTCTAAAACAAGCACCTTATGCTTGGTTTGAGAAATTCACCGATGTTATTATTCATTCTGGTTTTGTTCAAATCCATCATGATTTAGCCCTCTTTATTTGTCATTCATCTAAGGGTCTTGATTTATTATTATTATATGTTGATGATATGATAATGATTTTGATGGCATTTGTGTCATCCAATTACACCTTCGTACCTGTTTTGAAATGAAGGACCTTCGCCAACTACATTATTTTTTAAGAATAGAGGTGGACTCTTCTCCATGTAGCTATGTTTTATCTTAGGTTAACTATGCCTCTGAAATTATCGGTAAGGCAAGTTTAACTGACACTAAAATAGTGGATATTCCACTAGAGCTCAATGTTAAACTACGACCCACTGATGGTTAACTTCTGTCTGATTCTACATGGTATCGGCAACTAGTTGGCAGTCTTAACTTTTTAACAGTCACTTGGCCAGACATTAGTCATGTTGTTCACATTGTCAGTCAGTTCATGTCTGCACCCCGCTCCTCATTTTGCTGCAGTACTTCGAATATTAAAATATCTCCATGACACTCTATTTTAGGGTATTATTTTCTCCTCTACTTGCCTAGAATTGCACCACCCGATTGTCATTCCACCACCCGATTCCTTATTTTTCTCAACAATTCCTTTATATCTTGAAAAAATAAGAAACAAGATGTAGTTGCTCGCTCAAGTGCGAACGATGAATATCATGCCCTTGCTCATACTGCCTGTGAGATTATTTGGTTACGGTAGTTACTCCAAGGCATGTGTGTTTCTCATTCTGACGCTTCATCTATTTTTGGTGATAATAAAAGTGCTATTAAAATAACTCACAATAATGTTTTTCATGATCAAACCAAGCATATTGAGATTGATTGCTACTTCACTCGACATCATGTTTTGCAAAGGACTATTACACTTCCCTTTGTTCGTTTAAAACACCAATTGGCTGATCTCCTCACAAAGACTCATCCTATTACACGCTTTTGCTACTTATTATCTAAACTCCAGTTGCTATCTTTCAAAGCACCCTGAATTTGAAGGGGGTATTGAAAATATATTATGTGATATGTATAAATCTCATATGTTGGGATAGTTTCCTTCTTTTTTAGATCCATTTCTTTTTGTATAGATGTGTGCAATCTGTTATATATAACAACCTTTATGTATTTATACCATTTTATTTTCTTAATGAATACGGTGAACCTTCTCTACCTATTTACGAGTTGACATCCACCACACTATCTATGATAGCCATTCATTATGATCTCATCTTCACCCCAAGTTTATTTTCTTTACCTTCCTTTTTAATTATTTTAATTCTTTCCTTTTATCTAATTTTTATTAATTTTTTCATTTGCTCTCTTTTGAGCCCCTTTTTGGATGATTGCTTTGAAAAACTTAAAGTCACTGCCTAAGCGGTGTGCTAAGTAGCAGCATTATCATATCATACAATTATTGGCTATTTTCTATACCTTATGAGATTCTTTATTCTTATTTCATTCTTCCTCAATTTTTTGTTTCTCAGGATTTTTTGTTTCTTCCTGAGAAAGAGGTAACCTTCCTTGAGAGTAAACAATGGGACGTGTTTTCAAAGGTGGTGAAGGCTTTGAATGGATTTATAGAGAGATAAGTTTTGGCTTTTGGAATTTAAGGTGTGGGTTTAATAATCCTTCTCTTCCAGTTGAGAGTAAAAACTAAAATAAAAGATAGAGAAACCTGATTTATTGGTCTGTCTGTACTTCACAAACAAAAAATGTTAGTAGATAAATTCCCTTAAATTAATGCATTTGTAAATAATAAAAACCACATATCTATAATTTAAACCGTTATACGCATACTTTAACCCTGCTTTACGCATACTTTAACCCTGCTTTCTATGTACATGTATGTACAAGGAAGATGCAGCTAACCTTAAATAAGAAATCTCACAATCAACTGAATCCAAGTTAACTCTCAAGTCATTTCTTAAGTTTTTTCTGGTAGTTTCTGTTTTATTGTCATTTTCAACTTTTTATAAGTTCTTTCTCATTTTCTTCAAGCAAATGAGGGGATCTACACAACACTAAACCACCCAACTAAACAGCCATAGCAATTAAGGTCCTCAGTTAGACATGTTCCACTGCGAGATTCGAGCAACATTTGAGTACATTCCAATGAATACCAATCCAAGGAGGATTGAGTCAATTGCTACTAAACTTCAAAATGTGGTTTATGCCCACAAAAATTTGAATTGAAAAAATGATACCTGCAGAAAGGCTGATCATTACCCAATCAATGGTCACTTCTTATCAAGAGGTGACCATTGATTGAAGTGAAGGAGGGCACTTCTTATCAAGAGGGCATTGCAAGAAAAGAAGGGCCCATGAGCAAGCAGAAAGGTGGCGAAAATCAACATACCAAAGAGGACAGAGTAAACCAATAGAAGGAAGACCATAATAGTTAAGGAATTGTTAGATATATGAGGAGATCCAAGAGGATGTGCAGTAGTTGTAGGAGATGATGATTATGCTGATGAAGACGATAATGCCACCGATACATATGATTGCAGTGACAATGTGCTGCTTCAAACCATGGCATGAGCAACATGGCAGGGTCAAAACAAGCCTTGAGGACTTCGGGTTAGGAGAAGGCACGCATGATCCCAACCAACACACTCATTCCTAACCTAATATGGATATACGCAGGGTGAATGTGAACCCACCGAATATGGATATACACAGGGTGATGATGAATGGGTTCACATTTACCAGTATAACTTCCGGTCTCATCGTCATTCATATTAGCTTTAGATTATAACTCATTATTATTTATTATATTTTGAAAAATTGAAATGTTTATTTTTTAATTTTTTTAAAATATTCTTTTTACTATTCAATTTTGACTTGCTCGAATGAACAAGCCGGCTAAAGAATCAATGGACCAGCAACTAAGCGGGCACCGAATCCCAATTGTTTAAACAATATTTCTTTCTTTTTAGCCCATACCAACCCAAAACATCTAAAAAGAAGATCCAAATTTTAGATTTTTTTTTAAACCTTCGATGTGCAAATCCATAGCTATTCTTACTTTCAACACATGTATCACTTTTTCTTATTTCAAATCGGATAGGAAAGTAAAAGTCCGTATTTATGGTTCCAAACTTCAATTCAGTTATCCTTTCTTTGTTTTTGCTTTTAATCTTTTTGGTTTTAAGGAAAATTAAAAATTTTCTTGGCATTAATTGAAGGAAAATGTTTTGATAGGGCTGCGTGATACCAAAAATTTGTTGGAAAATACTTAAATCGATCATCTTGGCTTTGGCCCGTATGGTTGTGGAAAAAATTAGGATTTCAAGTCCTTAAAATAATGTATCTTATATAAAACATTATCTAGATTGTTCATTTCACCATAAAAATAAATGTTTACAAATCCACAAGATATGTATCATTTCTTGAGCTTCAAAGGTATTGGAAATTGATTTTAGAGTCATCATAGAGATTTTGATACCCAAAGTGCTTTTTGGACAAAGACTCGAGGTGAGGCTTTACTTTATTTTCATAAAACGTAGGCCTTATAAAAACCGCATCCTTAGTTGAAATCTCAACCCGAGTTTCAGCTCTCGATTCCTCCCCTAAGTTCAATCACTGAACCACAAGGCAGAATCAAATTGAAAACATAGTTTGATTGAAAAAAATCATTTTTTTATTTTATTTCTTTTGCTAGGAATGCTTTCCACTAATTTTAGAAAGATCCTTCAAAAGTAACCGACGACACGGATTAGGCCCTAAGATGGGTGGTCAAGCTGTTTAAAGGACACGTACATATAAACGGTTCATGTATAACATCAGTATATGGTTCACATAGAACATCAGCCTTAAACTACTAAAGGGCCACTTCCAAAACATATTAAAAGATGCACTATCAAAGCAAGACTCAGCCAAATCTTGCCAAAAAATACAGCTCCAGTCTCCAAAACCTCTTTGATGGCCCAAGAATTGCACATCTATTTATGAAATTTTAAGCGTACAGATCAAACATATCTATAAGTAATTAAAAATCTTGAAAAAAGACAATCCAGATAATATGTTAAAAGATGTACTATTTTTAAACTTATCTATTCAATGTGGAATTGGGTGGCTGCAATTATTACATTGACCAAACTCAAATTTCAAAAGAAATTTTTTTGAATTTCATGACACATCCAAGCTATCAAATTTCACATCAGATGATTGTAAGTAATTGTGACCACCTTGTATCAAAGGTAAATGATCTCATTGTATTCAATCCCATATTTACATACACACACGTGCTTGCGTGTGTATGTGCTTCCGTGCATAAAAATTTGGTGAACCATCCCGCCTATAGAACAGTTGCTAACCTAAATTGAAACATTTGACGGCCAGTAGTGGTAAAGGTATTTTGGCCAATGAGTAATTTGATAAATTTCCCAAATAAAATTAAAGATGAAACACTGTACAATATATCAACCATCCGGATATGGGAGAACATATCTTGGTCGTCAAACGTATACTATTCCGCATGCGGTCTCACAAACACATTATGCACACGCACACATGGAAAAAGACTACAAATAGTAGAGACTAACTTGTTATAGCAATTTCCATAAGCCGTCCTAATTCTAATTGATAGGTAGAGTGCATTTTATATCTCAATGTTATATTTTTGAGAGGATAGCTGGAATATTTCTCAAGAAAAAAATTTGAGGCTTTAGGTCGTAAGCCAATGCCATTTAAATTTGCTTAAGGGAATATGCAAGATCACACACCGACACGTGGAAAGAACTACTCCTAACCTGAATTGCAATTTCGGTAAAAAAAATCAATACTTTTAGACACGTGTACAGTGATCCTCATTGAGTATGCATATAATAATAATTCCTCAAAGCTCTACATGACAAGCGTCTATGCTGTAGCCCATTCCTTTTAAATTGAATGAGCAAAGAGATTCATAGTTCAAAACACAAAGGTGTGCTTTACTGTTATGTCAAATTTTTTTTATTAAAAGATTATATATGTATAGTGTAGAACTAATACTATGTGACTTCAAAAGTGCGCATTACTTTGACTGTTTAGAGCGTCGGGCTCTATACAAACTGTACCCTTCATATAAAGAGTGCAAACCGAGGCTCTAAACAATCAAAGTAAAACATACCTTCAAAGAGTGTCGCGAAATATGGTTTCAAGACTAGAAATCTTGTGATACCTTTAAAATATATTTCATCTCTAAAGCTTAAAAAATAGTGTAGATCAAACAAATATATGAAAACTTGAAAATCTTGAACATTGAAGGTCTAAAAATGCATTACAAGGTGCATTATTTCAAAAACTTAAAATCCCATATTTTCTCGTGTTCATGTATCTTGATGTTGAGATGATCAATTTGAAGATATTTGAGTATCAAAACACCCCTTCTAGTGAAATTTGAAGTGTACCCTATTTTGATTGTTTAAAGCCTCCCACTAATATAAACTTTTTCCTAATATAAAAGGTGTTGATACCATACTCAAAGCTGCTGACATCATCCGACACATACAGTCACATCAATGACAAGCACAGCTATATCAACATGTAACAAAATGTCAACACGTAGCCATATGCACTACTAATGTTACATGTCGACACGTATCCACATGCAATACTAAGACCCCTTAGGGGTGTTGAGGTAACACTATTTTTGGTTAGCCTCGCTATCGATCGATCTTTTGAACGGTAGTGGGTATTTTGTATCCTAATTTATTTGATTTTTGCTAAAAGATTTTCTACTCCCGCAAGAGTATATTAACTATTACTTCCTCATAGATATCTTTTTTGATCTCAAATTTTGAGGATGTGATATTTGAAATCCGGCAAACGACCTCAAAGAAAAATAAATTAACTCTCCTTCCCTATGTGCCTAAAAAAATATCACCCCAATATTGCACTAGAACAATCTAATTTTGGGGGAGGGAATAATTTAAATGTTTATAAACGCAAAATCTATTTTTTTTTTTTCTTTGAAAATAATCATCTACTCATATAATTAAATGGACCCCAAATTTTTTCTTTTAAAAAAAACCCTCCCAAGTTAGTTTTTTCCTGAGGGAGTAGATGTATAGTATGCTTCCAAGGGTGCCCTTTCTTGTTTAAAAAAAATTTTGTGCCCTTTCTTTCTTTTAAAAAAAATTGGATTGTCTTGGAATTTTAAGTGTAAATGGCTACAATGAGGATGCATGGAAAATAAAAAAACGTATTTCTCATAAGAAAAACAACCAAAATACACCTAACACTTCGATGGGTATTTTGGTCAAATTTTTACAAAAAGTATTTTCTTTATCTTTTTGACAGGTGTACCCCAATCAGATTTCAAATTTCAAGTCTAAGTGTCAAAACTGATTTAAAAACTAAAATTAAAATATAAATATAAAATACTATTTTTTTTTTGAAAATCAATAAAATACTGTGTCGTCCCATCAACTTGTATCATTGTTTGGTAGCTTTTCCTTTTTGTGTGCGTGTCAAAGCCACCACAAAAAGCTGCTGAATCTCGATGTCAAGACTCTAATGCCAACCTTCTTCGTTATTCAGTAACCTAAGAGTCTAATGCCAACCTTCTTCGTTATTCAGTAACTTACCTAAATATTATTGATGATTTTCTAAAAGCGAAAAACTTTATTCCTGATTATATCGTTCAATGTTCAAGTAATCTCATTTCATAAAATCTCAAAAACTTACAGAACCGCAGGGATTGAAATCCTACTCTGGAGGCTTTGCGCAACAGCATCAATGAACTCCTCAGTATTTAAGTAGAATTCTCCCGATACCCTGCAAATCACAGCATCTCAAATGAAACAATAGCTCCTAAAATTACGTCACACCCATACAAACAATGATACCTGAATATTACAACGGACAGCTGGTAATTAATTTTTTGTGAGCTTACAATATGCTCATGTTAAACAGATAGGTAGTCTTTTTTTTTTTTTGCTCATTTTTAATTCATGTAACATATAAACATGTGTAAAAACGTTTTCCCAACTTGTGATATATTTTCAGCCCCGATCTCTCTCATTCTTTCTCTCCTCTCAACTGTGGCAAAGAGCTCCAATTTCTGTTGCACGGGGAGCGGATTGTGCACCTCCTTACAAATAGATGCATTCTAGCCTAATATTTAAATCCAGTATAATTTTGAGGCCTATCCAATAAAAGGACCATCCAAAACTAACTTGCGATTTTCATTGATCTACATACTCTTGTGAACATATATAAGAATATCATCATCATTTTAGCCTTTTTTCAATTAATTGAGGTCGGTTACATGCATCCTGATTCTCTATTTTGCTCAATTAAAAACCATATCCTTAATGAGGCCATAAATCTCCATATCTTTTCGGACTACTTCAATAGAGAGAGAAAAAGAGAGAGAGAGAGAGAGAGAGAGAGAGAGAGAGAACTAGCTCACTTTGGTCCATGACTTAAAAGGGCGAGATCCTTTGTCATTTTTCCTGACTCCACAGTTTCTATACACGCAGCCTCCAACTTGTGTGCAAATCCCAACAGCCTATCGTTTTTGTCAAGCTTCGCTCTGTCCACACAATTTACCAAAATGAAAATTCTTTAACAATTGCAAATTTTAGAATGAACTAATATCGCATCAACAAACTTAAATCAAGACCAGTCAAGGATACAAACAGTCAAAAGCCTTTGAAGATGCCCCATTCAGAATTTAAAACTCCTGCTGAACTAGAACAGAACCCAAGTTTCTAAAACTCAATAACTCATTGACTTAGGCTTCCCCCTCACCACCTTGGAACCCTACTCACCAGAATCTTTAGATTCTTTTTTCTTTCCCTTTAAGAATTGTTTGTTTTGTAATAAAATAAATTTATGATTTGAGCTCATACTTCAAACTCACAGAAGCATCAAAAGAAGATACAGCGCGGTACGAGCAGCCAAAAGAAATCACTCAAAGAAGAAAAATGCAAAACTATCCTTGGTGGGAGTTGCTCATCACCAAGATAGCAAAATTCAGCTCAAGTATGAAATTTTCACTACATAATCCCACAGCCATCACTACGAAATTTTAGGCTTGTTCTATAGATAGTAACCATTCTTTTTTTTTTTTTGACTCAATCGAGTGCACATACCAGTCATACAGTTCTTTAAGCATAACAACTTTACAGTAGAACTCAGCCAATAACATTTCTCATTAGTCAGTTTGTCAGGTTAACCAGACTTGCAGGCTTTTTTCCTTTTATTGTTGTTATATACTAATAAAAAATATAAATAAAATTATAAAACTATCAATTACCACATTCCAGTTTGAGTTAGAAAGTCGAAGTTTATAAATACCACGATGGTACCAGCAGCACATGAAATTATGGGAAGACAATAGATACGTAATCTTCAAAAAAATGTGTAGAAGAAAACAAACTACTAAACTAAATATATACAAAATCAAACAAAAAACAGCATACTGTAGGAATTTGCATATGTCTGGCTCATATTTCATAAGTAGAGATCATGCATATTTCTACTATTTTTTATTAGAAAAAGTGATGCAATTGCTGAAATCACAAGAAAGTTAGGTATTTCCGCTGCTTCTAGGAAAGACTGCTGAAAATTTCGCATGAAAATACTGAAAATATCAAGCAAGAGGAATTTAGAGAGTTTACTATTGAAGTGCACAAAATATTTTTCAATGCAAAGACCACTACAAGCTAAATAAATTAAAAAAAAAAAAAGAAAAAAATGAAAGAAGTTATTGGTTCCTGCTGTTTAGATACACAGAAAAATTAATTCTCCATAAGATACAAAAGATATAGAGATGAAAGCCATGGATATCAGAAATAACCTGTGCTCAAGGCCTCGGGTCCAAGCAAATATAGAAGCAATACTGTTTGTGCTGGTTTCTTGTCCTCTCTGGTGCAACCGAAAGTGCCGTGTCACTGTTCCATGAGCAGCCTCAGCCTCTAATGTCTTCCCATCAGATGATACCTAAACAAAGAGAAAATCATTACTAGAGGCTTTATTTACGTCATTAGCTCCTCACCGATTAATGTATCACACATTCATAGATGCATTCAAAAACACACATATGTTGTTACTCTATAGTTAAATTTACTTGCTATTAACTTATTATTTTATTTTAAAACCAATGAAGTCAATAA
Organism: Amborella trichopoda; assembly: GCF_054954075.1. NCBI lineage: Eukaryota > Viridiplantae > Streptophyta > Magnoliopsida > Amborellales > Amborellaceae > Amborella > Amborella trichopoda. The sequence continues at coordinate 16,304,007 of NC_142338.1, read as the reverse complement.
CACAAGAAACCTTAGATTAATGGGTATTTGATTACCAGCACAGATGTCATCAGTCCAAGAGAACCAAAACCTGCAAAAGATTTGGAAAGGAAGTGAATTATGTGAGATCTTTCCTTAAACGGTATATGTGTTATAGAAATACATATTGAAGTAAATGCAAAATTATGGACAGAAATAACAGCTATACCAGCTACTCTTTGAACCTTTGAAAATACCTTCTACATTCATCTGTGTCTGACAATGTTGGACTCACCGCAGAAGAGTATACCCTTGCTTATCTCTAGTTCTTTTATTATTCAATTATAAATCCACATCACTCACTATTACCTCTCATCAATAAAAAGGATGAAATTCTCCGAACAAGAATGAAATGTGACCCATTTATACAAGGGAAAAGTTTATACAGAGCCGAGGCTCTAAACAATCAAATTAGAGCCAACCTAAAAAATTTCATTAGAAGAGGATGTTTTGATGCCCAAATATCCTCAAATTGATCATCTCGACATCAAGATACATGGGCATGAGAAAAAGAAATGGACTTCAAGTTTTGGAAATAGTGTATTTTGTAACTCATTTTTGGACCGTCAATTTTCAAGATTTTCAAGTTTTCATAGATATGTCGATCTACATTATTTTTTATGCTATAAACTTTATAAACAAAAATGAAAATATATTTTAAGGTTATTACAAATATTTCTAGTATTGACACCGCATTTCTGGACACTATTTGAAGGTAGATTCTAATTTGATTGTTTAGAGCCTAGGCTCTATACAAACCACGCCCTTTATACAATATATACATAAATAGCTTGAGCTTGGTTACTGATGGAGGGAAACATTATACTTATTTTTAATTCCTATTCAATTTTAAAGGATTTATATTTTGATTTTAGTTTTAGAGTTTAATTCTAGGGTTTTTAGTTTCCAAGAATTCTAGGGATTTTTTAGATATTTTAATTAAAGTTAGGGAGTGTAGTTTCAAGTCATACTTAAGTTGGGACTTTTGTGTCAAAAGTTAATTGTATGGACAAATATTGTCCAAAACAATAAATTTTCAATATAAATAAGTGCATGGATGGGCTGGACGGTCATTCATGTATTCCTCTTTAAAAAAAGAAAGACTATAAAGGGAAGACCCCATGTATAGTCGAAGCGTCTAAGGCCTTCAAGAAGAGCTCTCGCTTCAGCCTCTGTGCAGTCAGCTCTACCAATTGATAAGGAATAGGACAGAAGGGTGAGCCCCTGAGAATCCCGAAAGACTCCTATGCCTACTGGACCCTGGTTGCCCATTGAGGACCCGTCGAAGTTGAGTTTGATATTGCCTCTCTCCGGAGGTCTCCATAACGCCGACCAAGGCAGCTTCCTAGCTCTGAGTTGAGAATGTGGACCCAATTAGCAAGAAAGTCGAACGCAATTGGAGACCTAGAAGATGTATGGTTTCAATCAACTTATGAAGGGGTGCAATCTTGCCCTGAAAGATGCGGTTGTTACATTCCTTCCATATGGTCAAGAGGGTAGCGCCAACCATTGCTTTCCAAAGAAGAGCTCCAGCACATGGCTAAGGGAGGAACGTCGAAAGAGTGATGAGGTTGGGCACACTCTGAGGAGTCACGCATAACCAAGTGAAGAAGGCGAGGTTAAAACTCCAGATGATTGCTGCTATGGGGCAATGGATAAAGAGATGGACGTTTGTTTCCTCTACCTCTAAACACATCACACAATGGTTAGGCAAAGGGAGCCCTCTAGCTTGAAGTATGTCAACCGTAAGAACTCTAGCCCATGAGGCCAACCAAAAAAAGAACTGGATTCTAGAGGGGATAACCGTTACTCTAGGAGTAGCCGGGTGGCAGGGGTGCCCAAAGTGGGTAGCGAAATATCTTGAAAAAGGGAACCCACCAAGAAGGTCTCGGAAGAGGAGGCTGACCACAAAATAGGGTCTTCCCCTCGCAAGAGAGGAGGAGAAGAGGCTAAGAGGAGAGACAGCTCTAAGAAGGCGGGGGTACTCAGCATCCTACAACGAGTGATGAAGGTCAGGATTCTAGATTCTCGGCCTGTTCTCCAAGGGGAAAAGAGAGAGGATAAAGGTAGAGGGATTGCTAGCCAGACGAAAAAGAGTGGGGAAAACAACCGAGAGGGGAGACAGGACGAGCCAAGGGTCAAGCCAGAAGCGAATTCTAGACTCGTCCCTTGGGTGGAACCGAATGTGAGCGGTGAAAATGAGCAGGGAGTGGAAGATGGATTTCAGAACCTCGAAACACAATGGTGTAAAGTAGCTGGGATAAACCATTGAGAAGCCGAAAGACAGTATTTAGAGGCAAGAATGTGATGCCAGAGGTGGTCACCCTGCAAGGACAACTTCCACCACCATTTGCAGAGAAGTGCAAGATTGGTGGCTTTCAAACTCTGGATCCCAAGACCCCCAAGGGCTTTGGAAGGCAAACCTTCTTCCATGCTAGAAGGTGGAATCTCTTGGGGGATCCGTCTTCCGACCACAAGAAGTTCAGCATCAATCGTTTCAAACGCTTGCCAACCGAGGCTGGAAGATGGAACAGAGACATGAGGTAAACAGGGACCCAAGATAGGACAGCCTTGATAAGAGTGAATCTCCCTACTAGGTGAAAGAAATCTCCCTTTCCAAGAGGCTCACTTTTTCTCCACTTTGTCAATGACATGGCCCCCACTAACATTTGCGAGGTTTTCCTAAACACATAGACAAGCCAAGATAGATCGTGGGTACAGCTTCAATTCTACAACCCCAGTCGTCCGCGAAGGCTTGAAGGGTGACTGGGTCGACTGAAATCCCCACCATCTTGGATTTGCTAAGGTTGACCATGAAGCCTGTAGCAAAATGAAAGCAATGAAGATAGACAAGAAGGTTGTTCACATGGGTGAAGGATACATCACAAAAGAGCAAGGTGTTGTTGGCGTACTGGAGACGAGTTACGGTAGGGGCTTGGGCTCCTACCCTGAAACTAGAGACAAGGCCTGCTTGGTACAGTTTGTATGTGGATCTGTTGAATACCTCTGCTGCTATGGCAAAGACAGAGGGTCCCCCTGTCTGAGGCCCCTATGTGACTTAAAGAAGCCTTGAGGTGAGCCGTTGATGAGAATAGAGAAATAAGGGCCTCATACACATCCCCGGATCCATTTCCTCCAACATGCCCCTAAACCCATGCTAGTTTTGGTTTCTTCTAAAAGGTCCCAGTCTACGTCATCGTAAGCCTTCTCCCAATCAAGTTTTATGATCAGGCCTGGGGTTTTGGTGACAAACCAAGAGTGAAGGCATTCGTGGGTGATCAAGGCCCCATCGAGGATCTGCCGATCCTTCAGGAAAGCACTTTGATTGGTAGAAATGAAAGAGCCCAAGGCATGTTTGAGGCAGGTCGCGAGGACCTTAGGCAGGATTTTGTATGAGGTGTTGATCAGGCTTGTAGGCCTTAAGTCCTTGAGTTCCGATGCCCCTTCGATCTTAGATATAAGGGCAATGAAGGTGGCATTCATGTCCTTATTGATAATACCCCTCTCGTGAAACTCAATGAAGAAGGCCAGAAAGTCCAGCGGAAAATGTCCCAGTAACAGTTGAAAAGGGCCACTTGAAAGCCATTTGGGCCAAGGCCCCTACCCTGGCCTAACTCTTTGATGGCCTGAAGGATTTCGGACTCGTCGAAGTTCCTTTCAAGCCAGGCAGCCTGGGGGGCAGAAAGAGAGGACAAAGAGAGGTCATCCATGATGGGGGCAGGTCTGTGAGGAGCACAGAACAAATGTTGAAAGTACTCGAGGATGGTACTAGCAATGGTAGAGGGTCATCAAAGGTAACACCCTGATGAGAGATGAGAACAATGGAGTTGTCTGGTCTACTGCAATTAGCAATTTTATGAAAATACGTTGTGTTGAAATCTCCGCAATTCAGCCACTTGCAACGAGATCTTTGTGCCCAGTAAAGCTCTTGTTTTCGGAGGACTTGGAGATCAAACTTCAATTGGAATCGGGAGGTTCCTTCGTCAGGTGTGAGGGTGCGAGAATCCTCAAGGAGATCCAAGTCGTGGATGAAGGCAAGAATAAAGGTCTTAAGGGCTGGGAAATTCCATGGCAGATTGGCTCGCCAAAAATTTACGGATGATTTGAGTAGTGAGAGTTTCTTCTGGAGTTTGAACCTTGCCAAGCCCAGGGCTAGGGGGGAATAAGATGTCTACCAACTGGCCAAGCAGGATTTGAAGTTTGGTTCCTCAGCCCAGAGTAGTTCAAAGCGGAAGGGTCTGGGACCACTGGAGAATGGATAATAGTCCAAGAGAATGGGTTTGTGGTCAGAGATAGTCCAGGGGAGAGCAGAAGAGATAGAGCCAGGAAATGAGGCATCCCAATCCAGTGAGCACAGGAACCTATCCAACTTGGATCGGGAGGCAAAATTTGACCAGGTGAACATCACCCCCCTGGAGTGGGATTTCGATAAGTTCATGTCCGCTGATGAAGTCAACAAACCAAAGCATGGCGGGCGTGATAGAGGAAGAATAGCTTCGTTCGTGGGACCATCTGGTGACGTTGAAGTCGCCACCAATGCATCATGAGATGGGGGGAGGGCGGCGGCGGTAGCGTAGCCAGTTCCCCCCACAATGCCGACTGGTCAGCATTGGGGCCGTAGACTGCCGAGAACTTCCAAGGAAGATGGTCGGAGATGCGAGTCACGAAGACTGTCATCGAGTGTGCGGTGCTCCAAGCATGAGTCAAGGAGGAGAAGGTCAGGTCTCAGACAACCCAAATTCCTCCGAAGGTGCCTAAAGCCGGCAGGGCCTTCACCCCCACGCCCTCCTAACCAAGAGAAGGGTAGGCTCAAGTTGCTGGGTTTCAAAAAGAACCAGTAAGGCCAAGGAGTGTTTGGAACAGAAGTCCCGCATAGCTTGGTTCTTTTGAGGGAACAAAGAGCATAGGTATTTTTGGTATACCATTTTTTACATGTATCTTTCTTTTAGAGGAAGAAAACCAGGAATGGCTTCAAAGGAAGAAGCTCCTTGCCCCTCTGGCCATCCCTCCGCCTTTGTCCACTCTCCTCCTCTGTACCGCTGTTATGCTCACCTTCTCAAGTCTTCGATCGCTACAACCTCCTCCTCTTCTTGCCTTCCGCATCCTCTTGTCCCCTCCTCCACCGCCCCTGCCCCCTGCCTTCCTCCCCTCCGTTCAACCTCAACCCCTCCTCCTCCTTATCTCTTCGGCCCATCCCTCCCTCAGCCTCCTCTTGGCTTGGTGGGCTCCTTCCAACCCCACCGTAATGACTTGAGAGGGATCGAATGTTGGGCCCGCTCTGCTTCGCTTGATCCTGATCTTTCTTGCCGTATTTTTTCTCATGGGAGAATTCTCTTCTTTTCTTCCCTTGATTGTGCCTCACAGGCTCTCCACTCTCCACTTGGCCGGTTTAAAGGTGTCGCTCTCTCGGTGCTCCGTGGGCCCCATCCCTGGATGTCGCTCCCTTCTTCAGAATTTGGCTTCGATCGACAGCATCCCCCTCTAGGCGTGGCACCCTGACTCCTTCCTGTCCATCCGGTCCAAGTGTGGTAGGGTCTTGGCTACCAACTAGCGGTCTTGCGAGTACCTCCCGCTGGGGCGATCTTGCTCTTGGTGGAGGTATTGGATCCCTCCTTGATACCCCCATCCTTGTGGGTCTATTTAGAAGGTGAACTGCTCGCGTCAACCACCCCCAAGCCTCTCGCTCTTAAGGACTGGATTCGAGTGCGTCATAAACGCTCAAGTGCCAAGCCCGGAGTTCTTACTTGCCACTCTCGACTGTTGTCCCGCCGTCGGCTTTCTCCTCCACCGAGCTCCCATCTGGCTCCACTTCCGTCATTGGTCTTAGCTCTTTTAAGCTCTCCACCACCTCTGTCGGTAGCGGTTTTCCCTGCATCGATGGCCCCCTCGGCTTTGGTTCCCGTGCCTTCTCCCCATGTGGACACCTGGAAAGGACTGCCACCCTCGGTCAATGCTGGCATGACACCTGCCCCTGCCACCTCGAGCTCCTTTGTGCGGGCTCCCGCGTGCCTATTGACATAGGTGGTTACTTGCCATGTGGGTCCCCTACTTCAGCTTCTCCTGAGACAGCCTCTGCCACCTTTGCTGCCGCAAGCAGCCCTTCCCCGCCTTCTCGTTTTGTGTCTTGCCTTCAGTTATGTGGCCCCCTTAGGGTTCTTGAGGGTCGCTCATGTGAAGCTCACTGCGCTCCATCCCCTTTGTCCCCGTTGACTACTGTGCTATCTTCGGCCTGCCCTCTCACCATGTCAGGTCTCTCACCTAACCCTTCTGTCTGACCACCCGGGCACCTGTCCCCCTTGTCTCTCTCGTGATGCTGACACCTGGCAGCCCGTGCCGCCATGCTTTCTCCCCCTCACTTCCACTTGTACCCTATTCTCCTTCCCCTCCCTCTTCGAGCCTCGAGCCTTCTCTGGCCCAAGATCCTCTACCTCTCTCCTCTTTCTCGAGTTCCTCGTTCGTTGCCCTTCGCCTCTCTCTCCCTCCTCTTCGGCGGCTCCGTTCTCCTTCTCTCTCCTTGCCTACTGTCACCTCTCCTCCCCTCGCTCCCTCTCCTGCAGCCGCCTCTCCCATCCCTTCCCTACCTTCTTCTGTCCCTTCCCCCATACTGTTCCATCTTCCCCCCTCCCCTCGGGACCTTCCTCCCATCCCTTCCTCGCCTCGCCCTCCGTCTCCTGATGTTTGTCCTCGGCCTCCTCTTCTTCTTTGGCCCCCCTCAACTCCCTCTGCGACTTCTAGCTTCTTTTCAGTCTTGGAAAAAGGTCAAGGCAATGCGGCGGATGTTATGAAGGTGGTGGGCTTCAAATTTGACGGTTCCCTTGAGGACATCAAAGATTTCTTCAAATTTGATGTTGAAACGAGGTGCAAAGTAAGTAAAAGAGCTCTCAAGAGCGGGCCAATCTCTTTTGCAGAATAAATTACAACCGGTACGAGCAGGTTGGTGCTCCGCCTCAGGACACCCTACACCCCTCGGCTTCCACCTCTCCTCGACGCCCGTCTAGGAGGTCACGGTCCCTCCCGGGTCGATGAAAGTGTTAGTAAAAATGCGTAATATTTACTAAATCAAATAAATAGATCAACCTTTCTACATTTTTTCATGTTTAGTTATCAATGAATTTTATTGTCTAATAAAAGATCTACTATATGCAAAAACTTGTCGCCTTCAAAGGCATTTGTGCTTATTGTTCATTTTCTTTTCTGTTATATGCTTGGACTTTGATTATAATAGAATTGTTGTTATTTCTGCCTGCATTCTTGCAATTATAGATGCACATTATATATTTCCATGGTTATGAATTGCTCGTGCTCGAAAGAGTACTATTATATGGAGTGGGCCAAAAGGATTAAACAATATTTATCATGTTATAACACATTTTACTCTTGACTGTTGGGAATACTGCCATTGATAGCTTTCCACAGTAGGCCCAACAGGCAGTGCCTTGGTGAGACATGTGAATCCCTCACCTGAAGTATGGGACTAGATTGTGTGATACGTGCTACTCACACACACACAGGCATCTGTGACCTAGGGCGAGTGGGGCACTGCTCTTGTAAAGAGCTTCTTGCCAGTGTACTGGGTACGAGCAGTCCATTCACCACCACTATTTTTTTACGAGACTAGCGTTCTAGGTCTAGGTGTCTCACAGGAAGGGTAAATTATTGCTTTGATGTACAAACTACAAAGCACACAAATTGCATGGAATGACAGACATGGGAGTTGGGTAAAAGCGAGCTATATTATTGGGACTTGCCATATTGAGCCACCTGCATGGATAGATAATGTGCATGGGGCTGAAATCACGCATATATCATATACCTTTACAGTGTACGAACATGCTCATTGGTCCATCTAAGTCTCCGACCATTCAAAATGGTTTGCAGGAAGAATGCAATTCATAGTTTCTTGGAGATTCTATTGAAGGTGGCTCTTCTGTTCTCAGAACATGACTGCACATTTCAAGAGCAGGAACTTGTTTCAATGCGCTCCCATTTGGTTCTCTCTAACGTGGCGCTCTGCTCCTAGAACAGGATTTTGCAGTTCAAGAGCCGGAATTTCTTCCCAATGTGATCCCATTCTTTGAGCAAGTTCCTTGTCTCCTAGGGAATTCTTTCTACCGAAGTAATTAAGAGCCTGATCTATCCTTTACCAGGCTTCACTGTGGGATTTATAAAATTCATGTAGGGTTCATATTATCTATAAAACCCTAATTTCAGCAACATTAAATGATAGGTAGGTCTTCATGGATTTCAACTAAGTTGCTAGATTTTATCTCATATAATATAAGATGATCATTTATTAATGATAGCGTGCTAAGGATGAATGCACATTGCACGTTCACAAATATATATATATAAATTACTTGACATTTTGAGCGTGCATTTTTTAAAATTAGGATAATCTAATAAAAATATAAAAACAAATTGACCAAAATACCCCCAAAACATTTTGGGCTATTTTGGTCAATTTATTTTTTGCAAATTATATTTTTAATATTTTTATTAGGTGCGCCTTGATGAGAAGAATCAATGCCTAAAATTTCATGTGATTTGGATTTGTAGAAAAAATATTAAAATTCAAATACGAAATGAAATCGTGACCGTCAGATCAGCTCAAATTCAATCTAGGCCATTGGCTAACACTGTAGCTGTTAGCTTGTGCATTAACCTCAACTTTTCACACACACACACACACATATATATATATATATATATATATATATATACGTATATATCAACCCACGGGATAGCTACAGTGTCAGCCAATAGTCCAGATTGAATCTAGGCCGAATTGACGGTCACGACCTCATTTCGTGTTTGAATTTTCATTTTTTTTTCTACAAATCCAAATCACTTGAAATTTGGAGCGTCTATTCTCAAAAAATAGAAGAATCTAATAAAAATATAAAAAAAATAATTCGCAAAATATAAATTGATCAATATGCCCCTGAAACATTTCGGAGGTATTTTGATCAATTTATGTTGCGAATTATTATTTTTTTTTATATTTTTATTAGGTGCGCCTTGATGAGAAGAATGAACACCTAAAATTTCAAGTGATTTGGATTTGTAGAAAAAAAATGAAAATTGAAATACGAAATGAGATTGCAACCGTCAGATCAAATCCAGATTGAATTTGAGATATTGACTGACACTGTTATATATATATATAAATATATATATATATATATAGAAATATATATATATATATAATAGAATTTAAACATCCTAGAAATCTTTGCAGTTCGGTTTTATTAAGGATAATATCTGGAAATTTATCATCAATAGGGATGGTACTTTCCTGAAATATGTGATGACCTAAGAATCTGATTCTAGTTTGATATAAGCAAATTTTCTTAGCTGACACCACAAGTCCTGCATTTTTTACTGCATTTATAAATATTCTTATATTTTTAAAATGCTGATTAATATTTTCTGAAAATATAAGTACGTCATCCATATATACTATCATAAACTTCATGTATGGATTAAAGATTTCATACATAATTTTCTGAAATTTAGAAGGAACATTCTTTAATCCAAAAGGCATTACATTCCACTCATATTGTCCAAATGGAACATTGAAAGTTGTTTTATATCTACCTTTTTTATCTATTTGAATTTACTAATAGCCAGATTTTAAGTCAAATTTAGAAAAAATACATGCATTTATTAACCTATCAAGTAAATCTTTTTTACTGGGTATGGGATATCTTATCCATTTAAGTACTTTATTTAAAGGTTTATAATTTATCACAAGCCTTGGCACTCCTCTTTCTTTTTCTGCTGCCTTTTCTACATAAAGGCTGAACAGCTCCAAGGAGAAGAACTTTCTCTTATTAGTTTCTTTTTAATTAAGTCATCTATTTCTTTTATGCATATTTCTAATAATTTTGAGTTCATTTGGAAAGGTCTAGCTTTAATAGGTATCTGACTTTCTTTAAACCCGTCTTCATATGGTAAAGTTACTATATGCTTTTTTCTATTCCATAAAGCATTGGGTATCTCACTACAAATTTCTTTTTCGATTTGAGTTCTAATTTCGTCAATTTTTCTTTTATTTTCATTAAGTAATAATCCTTCTTCTATTAATTTATATTTTATTTCTGCCTTTGAATAGCAGAGGAATTGTTGTTTATTTTAAACATTTTGTTTGACATTGTTGATTTCTTTTATTTTTGGTTTATCTATAAATTTAAACTTAATCTTATGCCCGTCTATTGTAGATTCTATTCCTGTGCTATCTATGGTTATAGGGTAGAGTAGGTTTCGAAAAGGAGTCCCAAGAATAACAGATTGACTTAAACCTCTTACCATAATAAAAGGTATTTCAAAACAATTTCCATTATTACAAACAGCAGCATTAGATAATTTGTATTTGATTAAAAGTCTACTGCCATCTGCAGTATTAAGTATTTGAGTGGTTTTATCAAAGTATTTTGTTGGGACTAATCCTTCGTTTATACAGTTTAGATCAGCCCCTGAATCTATAAGTGCTAGAGATTGAAAACTATATTCATTATTAACTATGATTTTGATTAGAGTATACCATTTTTGAGTTATAGCTTTATTTATAAGATTTACAGAGTCATTCTTTTTACCAGTGTTAGATGACTCTGGAAATTCAAGATTACTAGGTAATGTGTCTTCCTTATAGGGTTTTATTAGTTCATCAAATTCTAACTCATCATCATTGTCTATCAACAGAAAAATTATTATTTAATTCTAATATTCTTATCCTATTTTTTAGCTGTTGTATTTCACTTTTTACTTCATTAATTTCGTGTTTTAACTCAGATATAGTAGGTTCCTTTTGTAGATTTTGGGTTTTATTTATTCTCTTCATTATTTCAGAAAAGCTATATTCCTCTTGTGTTTTAATGTGAGGTGTGGGTTTATTTTTGGTTTTAGTCATTTTTATATATTGAGTTATAGTTTCTCTTTTATCTTCTGGGTCAGAAAATTTTTCTATTAAATCTAATATTAGGTTCTCTTCATTAGTGAGGGCATTACTAAAAAAGTCTTTCATTGATTCATCTGAATCAGAGTTGGTTTGTTCTTTTGAACTACTCCATATTAAATTTTCGTCTTCAATTATTCCTGCTAAGGAGTCAGAATCAGATGTGCTACCTTCGGAGTCTTTATTTATTTGATATCATATATTTGTTCTCTGATATGATCTTCTAGTATTAATGCATCAATCTTTTTCTTAACTCAACAATTATTTTTATAACGGCCAACTTTTCCACACCTATAACAAACTGGTAATTTTTTTTTCCTTTTTTAAATTCAGCTTTAGGCACGATTTTTTTTATAAATTTATCTTTATTTTCTTTTCTTTGTTTAAGCTAATATTTTTTACTTTCCTTTTGATAAGTTTTATTTGGAGCCGGGTTTATATTATAACCAAACTGTTCACAGAAGTCTCCTAACTCTTTTTTCCCGGTCATTCTTTGTTTATCTAATTGTCGTTTAAGTTTTAAATCTGTGCATAGGGCAAGGCCTTCTCCACAAATTTCGGCTGATAATTCTCCTAATGTATAAGCAGAATATGGTATTATTCCCCCATTTTTTTTTTTAATCGATTTTTAACTTTTTTGACGAACAAATATGGTAAGCCAGATATGAATTTTTCCTTCCAGTGGTCAGCACTACTATCTTCTCTTTGAAGAAGTCTAGAGAAGAAGACGTCTTTATACCATTTATAATGAGATAAAGTAGGACATCTTAGATTGGAAAGTAGGTCTTCTGATCGTGCCTCTAACAAGGATGTACTTCCTACAAAGTGAAGAGTGATTGTATAGATAAGGGTATTCACTGCAGCACTTTCACTATAAGCGATATCTTTATTTTGCTCATTTTTTACAATATTGGATTTATCTATATTGGTTTGGAAAAATATTGTGCGCTCCTTTGTATCTACTTGTAATACATTAGGACTTAAAGTATTCATAACTTTATAGCAGATTCTATAACTTTATAGCAGATTCTATAGATTAGAGCTATATTTTGAGAGCCTGGCATGTCGAACCCTTGGATTTTTAGGGTCAAGGTAAGAACCTTAAGCAAATTGGGATCACTTAGTGATACTGAATAGTTGGGAAAACAATTAAAGTAAACTGGACCACTACATAGACTAGATTCAACTATTCCTAATAATGAGTATGAAAACCTATTAGGCCTACTGTAACAATCCTAAAATTTCAAAAAAAAAAAAAAAGGAGAAAATATGCTTATAAATAGGTGATGTTCTGTTTGAGTATGATGGTCCTTGGGGACCATCACTGTTTTCAAAAACTTTTGCTTTGAATTAACTTTTGCTTTGCCTTTACTTTTTTCCTTTGCCCGCTTTTGCCTCCTGCTGCTTGCAGCTGGCAGCGTCTTTTAGCGGACGTGGTTTTCGTACGATAAAAATCTGCTTTTAACGCGACACCTCAGGTATGAGGTAGAGCGTAAGAAAATAATATAATAATACGTTATAAGAATTTAAATAGGGGATGTGAGCACTCCCACCCTAAAACAAAATTTTGAGATCTCTCTCTCTGGTTGAAACACAGTGAACTTCTCTCTCGAACCGAAATTTTTTATCGAAAGATCCCTCTCAAATAATTGTGGGTAAGTGACATCGTCTTTCTGAAAAATAGTCTATTTTTAATAAATAGTGATATTTCCGTCTAGGATCTTTATTTTATCAGTTTTATGTGTACGTGACATCATCTTTCTGAAAAATAATCTATTTTTAATAAATAGTGATATTTCCGTCTAGGATCTTTATTTTATCAGTTTTATGTGTAAGTGACATCGTCTTTCTGAAAAATAGTCTATTTATAATAAATAGTGATATTTCCGTCTAGGATCTTTATTTTATCAGTATTGTGTGTAAGTGACCTCATTGTCTCGAAAAATAATCCATTCTTTTTAAAAATAAAATGAAATAATTATTTCTGCTTATTATCATGAATTTTAGGCGCGATAAATTTTATGCGCACGTGACCTCATTATCTTGAAAAATAATCTTTTTAATAAAAATTGTGATATTTTATCTATGTTAGAAATTTTGAATGTTGTAAATTAGAAAAATAAATTTATTTATTTTTCTTGTCTATTGTTAGAAATAAATGTGATATTTCTGCTTTTAGTAAAATTGTGATATTTCTTTCTACTGTTTTGAATATTTAGACATTGTAAAATTCATGTGCAAATGATTGCCTTATTATTTAAAAATTGACATTTTTGCAATTGATTATAGTATTGTTGTGAAATGTTTATTTGTGAATTGATATTCCATAAATTGTGATAATTCCATATTCTTGAATTTTTATAAGAGTTTTTTTTTTCTGTACATATTAAATTGGCAATTATGCTAGAATGCCTTTACAAACTGCTACCTTTCTAAATTTGAGCCCAAAATATTTGATTGGTTATTTTTGAAATATTATAGAGAGTGACTGTTATTAATGGTTTAAGTGAAATTCATATTAATGGTTTCAGTGATATGTTGAGTACATGATATTGCTGCTTTCAAATGTTTAAAGAGATTTAGAAATAATTTAAGTATGCAAGTGGACTCATCCGGTTCGCCGGTGAGGTATAAGTGGACCTATCTGGGACGCCGGTAGGGATTAAGTGGACTCATCCGGTACGCCGGTGAGGTATAAGTGGACCTGCAGGAATTAAGTGGACCTATCTGGGACGCCGATAGGGATTAAGTGGACCCATCAGGACGCTGATGGGGTATATAGGTGACCTACTTGGGACGCCAGTAGGGTATTTTGTGAAATCCTTTAAATTATGTACTGCCGTTAAAAGTGTTATAAGCATTTCAATTACTCGGCTTATACTTAATTATGCAATTATTGAAAGTGAAATTGTTGATGCATTTCTATTAATAGATCTCATTTTGGAAAATATTGATATCTTTCAATCATGACTATTTTTAAGATTATGATGATCACATACTGAAATAGATCTCCTTTATGAAAATATTGATATCTTTCAATCATGATTATTTTTAGGATTATGATGATCACTTACTGAGTAGCCAAACTCATCAAACTATGGTAAACATTTTTCAGGATAACTGCGGTTTCATTTGTGTCATCGTCAAGATCAACTTTGGGAAGATATTGTAGTTTTGCTTAAACTTTCTTTTGTTACTTTGTAAGACCTCGCCACTGTAAATTTGTCCTATCAATAGATGGACATATGTTTTGTCCGTCACATCTCAGAAATAATAGTATTGTAAATTCTTGGGGTGTGACAATTATGGTATCAGAGCAATAGGTTTAAGATCCTTAGAAAATTTAAAAAGAATATACTTAAAAATCACATTTATTGTGTGTACAGACCGGGATAAAGTCAAGATCCAGAATAGCTGAAGCCAATATGGAAGGAATTCACAAAGCCTTGGAAAATATGGTTGCTTTAATGCAACATCAGATGGAAAACAACAATCAACCCAAGCAGTCAGTTACAGGAAATGGTGGGAGCAATATCGAACAATTTAAGAAATTAAACCCACCTTCTTTTAAGGGTGCTGTAAACCCACTGGAAGCCGAGGGATGGATTATGCAATTGGAAAAAATATTCGAGGTTATGGAATGTCCTGATGATAGGAAGGTGGCTTTGGCAGTTTTTATGTTAGAAGGTGAGGCACAACACTGGTGGCGAATGGCAAAAGGAGTATTAGTAAAAGAAAATAAAACCTTGACTTGGGAAGTATTTCTAGAGGCATTTAATGAAAAATATTTCCCAGATTTTATTCGAGACCAAAAAGAAATGAAATTTCTAGAATTAATCCAAGGAAATAGGACAGTAGCACAATATGAGGCCAAGTTTACTGAATTGGCCAGGTTTGCACCACATATGATTAACAATGAGGCAAGAAAGGTGAAGAAATTTGAAACGGGTCTCAGGCCAACTATTAGAAGCAGAATATCAGTCTTGAAATTAAGAACTTATGCTGAACTAGTGGATCGTGCTCAAATTGTCGAAAAAGATTTTGAAGATTACCAAAAGACGAAAATCAGAACAGTCATGTTAGACCTACATCATCTAATCGACAACAGTTTGAAAGGCCAAACAAGAAGCCAAGGCCCTCGCCCTTTCAAAGCCCAATAGAAACATGTAGAAAATGTGGGAAAAATCATGGATCAAGCCCTTGTTATTGGAATACCGGAGCCTGTTTTAAATGTGGAAAATTGGGACACCAGATTAAACAATGTCCTACCTTACAGACACAACAGCAACCAAAGCAGGGAGAGATAGCTCCGAAGCCTCAGATGAAGGGAAGAGTATTTACGATTACCAAGCAAGACGCTCAGGCCTCAAAATCAGTGATCCAAGGTACTCTTACTATCTTCCAAAAAGTAGCTCATGTTTTGATTGATCCTGGATCTACTCATTCATTTGTGTCACAACACTTTGCATGCCACTTAAAGGTAGAACCAGAACAATTAGAATACATTCTAGAGGTAGCCACACCGATGGGAGATTCAATTAACACCAATATAGTGTACAAATCATGTGTAATAAAGATAGAAGAAAAGGAACTGTTGGTTGATTTAATACTCCTGGAAATTCAAGATTTTGATGTAATCTTAGGCATAGATTGGCTTTCTGCATACCATGCAAGTATTGATTGTTATAAGAAAATTGTTACCTTTAGTATTCCGAATCAACCAGTATTTTACTTCAATGGTGTCAAAGAAGACTCCCCATCATATTTAATCTCTTGTATTCGAGCTAATCGCCTCCTTCGAAAAGGGTGTCAAGGCTTTCTTGCCTATATCAAAGAAGATAGGAAGGAAGAAATAAATTTGGATACCACTCCGTTTATCCAAGAATTTCCCGACGTTTTTCCTGAAGAATTGCCAGGATTACCGCCTGACAGGGAAATTGAATTCTCTATTGAATTATTGCCAGGGGTAGCACCAATTTCTAAGGCACCTTACAGAATGGCTCCTGCAGAACTTAAAGAACTGAAACAACAATTGGAAGAATTATTAGATAAAAGTTTTATCAGGCCCAGTGTGTCACCTTGGGGTGCTCCAATACTGTTTGTCAAAAAGAGAGATGGGACTATGAGATTGTGTATTGATTATAGACAGTTGAACCAAGTGAAAGTGAAAAATAAGTATCCATTACTTAGAATTGATGATTTATTTGATCAATTACAAGGATTACAAGTGTTTTCAAAAATTGATCTTAGATCTGGATACCATCAGCTTAAGATTAAAGGTGAAGATATACTCAAGACAGCTTTCAGAACAAGGTATGGCCATTATGAATTTTTAGTTATGCCTTTTGGATTAACTAATGCACCGGCTGCATTTATGGATTTGATGAATCGAATCTTTAGGCCCTTTTTGGATAAATTTATTGTGGTATTCATCGATGATATTTTAATTTATTCCAAGAATCAGAAGGAACATGAGCAGCATGTAAGAATGGTATTGCAAATATTAAGAGAAAATAAATTGTATGTCAAACTTAGTAAATGTGAATTTTGGCTTGAACAAGCGACATTTTTAGGACATGTCATATCAAAAGAAGGTCTATCAGTTGATCCTTCAAAGGTTGAAGCCGTTGTTAATTGGAAACAACCAAGTAATGTGACTGAAGTTCGAAGCTTTTTGGGATTGGCAGGATATTACAGAAAATTTGTAGAAGGATTTTCTGGAATCGCAATCCCATTGACTCGATTGACACAGAAAAATGTCAAATTTGAGTGGACAAGTGAATGTGAGGAGAGTTTTCAAGAACTAAAAGTTCGATTAACTTCAGCACCTATTTTAACTATTCCTGAGGGGAGTGGGGGATTTGTGATTTATAATGATGCTTCACATAAAGGTTTGGGCTGTGTATTAATGCAATATGGGAAAGTAGTGGCATATGCATTCAGACAGTTGAAAGAATATGAGAAAAAATATCCAATTCATGATTTGGAGCTAGCTGCAATAGTATTCGCTTTGAAAATATGGAGGCATTATCTATATGGTGAACAATTCGTAATATACACGGATCATAAGAGTTTGAAATACCTTTTCTCTCAGAAGGATTTAAATATGCGGCAGATAAGATGGATGGATTTCTTAAAAGATTATGATTGTACAATCCATTATCATTCAGGAAAAGCTAACGTTGTGGTCGACGCTCTAAGTAGAAAATCTACGGGAGTCTTAGCTCATCTAATGATCCAAGAAATGCGATTGTTAGAGGAAATAGTGGATTGGCATCCAACTCCGTCCATTAATGGTGTGGTAAGTATGATTGCCGATATTAAGGCAGAACCCCAACTAATCCAACAGATTCGATTGGCACAAAAGAAAGACCCTCAGCTTATAACAATTATAGAAGAGGTGAAGCAAGGAAAGAGAGATGAATTCTCTATATGTAGTGAGGATTTGCTAAGATTCAAAAGTCGGGTTTGTGTCCCGAATGATGAGAGTGTAAGAAAGCTATCTTAAAAGGGTGCAAGTGTTGCGTAACAAGGAGATTCCATTAGTCCGTGTATTATGGCAGTACCATTCAAGAGAAGAGTCGACTTGGGAACGAGAAGACGAAATCAGAGCAAAATACCCCTATCTTTTTCAATAATTAGGTACACAAATTTAGAGGACTAAATTTCTTTAAGGACGGAAGAATGTAACAATCCTAAAATTTCAAAAAAAAAAAAAAAAAGAGAAAATATGCTTATAAATAGGTGATGTTCTGTTTGAGTATGATGGTCCTTGGGGACCATCACTGTTTTCAAAAACTTTTGCTTTGCCTTTACTTTTTTCCTTTGCCCGCTTTTGCCTCCTGCTGCTTGCAGCTGGCAGCGTCCTTTAGCGGACGTGGTTTTCGTACAATAAAAGTCTGCTTTTAACGCGACACCTCAGGTATGAGGTAGAGCGTAAGAAAATAATATAATAATACGTTATAAGAATTTAAATAGGGGATGTGAGCACTCCCACCCCAAAACAAAATTTTGAGATCTCTCTCTCTGGTCGAAACACAGTGAACTTCTCTCTCGAATTGAAATTTTTTATCGGAAGATCCCTCTCAAATAATTGTGAGTAAGTGACATCGTCTTTCTGAAAAATAGTCTATTTTTAATAAATAGTGATATTTCCGTCTAGGATCTTTATTTTATCAGTTTTATGTGTAAGTAACATCGTCTTTCTGAAAAATAATCTATTTTTAATAAATAGTGATATTTCCGTCTAAGATCTTTATTTTATCAGTTTTATGTGTAAGTGACATCGTCTTTCTGAAAAATAGTCTATTTTTAATAAATAGTGATATTTCCGTCTAGGATCTTTATTTTATCAGTTTTGTGTGTAAGTGACCTCATTGTCTCGAAAAATAATCCATTCTTTTTAAAAATAAAATGAAATAATTATTTCTGCTTATTATCATGAATTTTAGGCGCGATAAATTTTATGCGCACGTGATCTCATTATCTTGAAAAATAATCTTTTTAATAAGAATTGTGATATTTTATCTATGTTAGAAATTTTGAATGCTGTAAATTAGAAAAATAAATTTATTTATTTTTCTTGTCTATTGTTAGAAATAAATGTGATATTTCTGCTTTTAATAAAATTGTGATATTTCTTTCTACTGTTTTGAATATTTAGACATTGTAAAATTCATGTGCAAATGACTGCCTTATTATTTAAAAATTGACATATTTGCAATTGATTATAGTATTGTTGTGAAATGTTTATTTGTGAATTGATATTCCATAAATTGTGATAATTCCGTATTCTTGAATTTTTATAAAAGTTTTTTTTTTCTGTACATATTAAATTGGCAATTATGCTAGAATGCCGTTACAAACTGCTACCTTTCTAAATTTGAGCCCAAAATATTTGATTGGTTATTTTTGAAATATTATAGAGAGTGACTGTTATTAATGGTTTAAGTGAAATTCATATTAATGGTTTCAGTGATATGTTGAGTACATGATATTGCTGCTTTCGAATGTTTAAAGAGATTTAGAAATAATTTAAGTATGCAAGTGGACTCATCCGGTTCGCCGGTGAGGTATAAGTGGACCTATCTGGGACGCCGGTAGGGATTAAGAGGACTCATCCGGTACGCCGGTGAGGTATAAGTAGACCTGCAGGTACTAGGTGGACCTATCTGGGACGCCGATAGGGATTAAGTGGACCCATCAGGACGCTGATGGGGTATATAGGTGACCTACTTGGGACGCCAGTAGGGTATTTTGTGAAATCCTTTGAATTATGTACTGCCGTTAAAAGTGTTATAAGCATTTCAATTACTCGGATTATACTTAGTATTTCTGTTAATAGATCTCCTTTTTGAAAATATTGATATCTTTCAATCATGATTATTTTTAGGATTATGATGATCACTTACTGAGTAGCCAAACTCATCAAACTATGGTAAACATTTTTCAGGATAATTGCGGTTTCATTTGTGTCATCGTCAAGATCAACTTTGGGAAGATATTGTAGTTTTGCTTAAACTTTCTTTTGTTACTTTGTAAGACCTCGCCACTGTAAATTTGTCCTATCAATAGATGTATATATGTTTTGTCTGTCACATCTCAGGAATAATAGTATTGTAAATTCTTGGGGTGTGACACCTACTGTCTCTTAGGCATAATAATATCGAATTATTTAATCCTAATCTTCTCAAGGGTTTTACCGCTATTTGTATTAATCCAATATGAAGATATTTATAATTTTTATCTTTATGGGACTGAATCAGTTTTTGGGATAATAATTGGAAAGTTTCTTGTGTATCATTAATAGACATGCTTTGTTCCATCGTCTTTATAGTATAACTGGTTCTAAATTCAAAGGTTCCTGTTCTATAAACATCAGTTATTGGGACGTTAGGAATATTCCAGTTTTCTATTTGCTCTTCTATATCTTCAATAACTATTTCTTCTTTATTTTTTACTCTTAGTATACCACTAGACTGAGATAATTTCTTATTGGCTAGGTTCTTAATAAAATTTTTCATTACAGAGTTACGGATGATATCTCTAGACAACCTCTTACGTCCTTAATCCCTTTCTGGCTCTTCCTGGCCTTGGGAACTGACTGGGCATCAAGGACTTCAACTCTCGGACTAACTTTTGGCTGGAAAACTTTTATTAAGTTCCTAACCTTTAAAATCTTCTCTGTCTAGGAATGATGGCTCTGATACCAATTACAACCAGGATCTCTCTATTTTTCCAAAAAGAAGGTTAATATTAAAATCTTAAAAAAATTCTAAAGTTAATATTAAATATTAAAATCTCAAGAAAATTCTAGGTATATTGAACATTTCAAGATATGCTAACACAAGAATTATACTCAATATTGAAACGAAAGAAATATCAATAATTATCCACATGGTATACACAGTCTGGCGAATTTTGAGGCTAATTATGAACTTCACTTGCATTTCAACATAAAATATTATATAATAAAAGGGAATACTTACAGTCTACACATACAAAGGCTAGTAAATAGCTTCCATTCATCAAGGCAGAAACTTGGAAGATCGCTAAACTTACAGTCACACATTTTAGACAACCATTAAGATGGTTTATAGATTACCATCTATTGTATACAATAAACTAGGAAATAAAAAGGAGATGAAAAGAAGAACCTGGAATAAACTGTAATACAGAGTACCTAACAGATTGCTGAGTTCCTCTGGAACTATTTGAGGAAAAGAGAAAACAGTGGTAAGAAGAGAGTAGAAGAGCAGAGTCAGAGAAAGTAGGAGAGCAGAGTCGATTTCTATTTCCTCCCTTTTATAGAGCCTGGACTTCAAATATTTCTTTACTTTTATTTATTGTGAAATGGATAGGTGGCGATGTCGGCAGAGGCTTTTTACTGTATCAGGGATAGGTGGCAATGTCGGCAGAATCTTTTTACTGTATCAGGGACAGGTGCAATGTCGGCAAAATATTTTTACTGTATCAGGGACAGGTGGTGTCGACAGCATCTTTTATAGTGTCGGCAGCATCGTTTTAGGACATGGCTTTACTGTAGTGTCGGCAGCCTTTTTAGAACAGGTGGCTTTACTGTAGTGTCGGCAGCATCTTTTTAGGTTAGGTGGCTTTACTGTAGTGTCGACAGCATCTTTTTAATCTATCGCGTTGAGCTTGTGGACGTTTATTCGGAGATTCGATAGTAGGTTGGGTTAATTCACAGTCTTTGTTTGCTTGGGCATAATCCTCTTCTTCATTTGTGCTTGAAGTAGTCATCAATTCTCTTTCTTCCTCGAATATTTGTAGAAGCTGCTTTTTCAATTCTTCCTTTGAATCTTGAGGATGTTGTTTTCGCATTTTATTAATATATTCTGAGAAAATATTTGGGTTTTCATATATTACTTGTCCCGGAATTTTCTTTAGTTAGATATTTTCCGGTTCAAGCGATTTATTCTCATGTATATCCCACCATTTAATGGATATCTTTTTTCCCAGTCAGGGAATATATTCATAGTCATTTGTTAAATTCTCAAATATAGCATATTCCCATTTCATTATCCATGGGATTTGGTATATTGCCATAAAATATAAATGGTAATCTATTTTGAGGTCTCTATTATTATACTCAACAAATTTGGCTGGAGACCTCTGAAACCTTTCTGGGAGAATTTGTGATCCTGATCCTCAAATGAGAAACCAGTTAGGAAAAGTTTCAGTAATTGGCATTTTTAGTTGGAGGAACCATGTATGGGAATTATTATTATTTTGGAGAGCTAACGCTTTATAGCAAGCGTCGATATATTCTAAATATTTATAGTAATAATTGGTAAATTCTGGAGCTTGCAATTTTTTGCTGCTCAAAGGATCTGAGCCCCATTCTTTATAAGTTATTATTTTCTGTATCTAGAGCTATGAATATGCTATATTATTTGTATTTCTCTGGTAGTAATGTACCAGAGTGATAGATCAAGTTTCAAGTAGAATCGTTTCATACCATTCTCTTGTTTTGTTACCATTGGAAGAGTTCAGCTTATTTAGCAAATAGATATTGGCTATTTGATTAGGGTTCATATTCCAATCATCTTCTATAATGGCATCCATAAGAAAGGCCGTTTCTTCAAATTGGGATTTTCTTGAAGGGGAAACTTTATTTGGGCATGGAGAAGTCATAAACATTGGAGGTTGAGAGGTTATTAGGGGACCAGGAGATCCCGCATATGTTACTATGAGTTTAGAAGGTGATGAAGGTGGGTAACTTATTAATGGAGATCCTACAGATGCAGATGGAACAATTTCCATCTTCCCTTTGCCTTTATTTTGAGTATTCATATTTACTATTAAAGTATTCGACAGATTAAGCTGCTGCTGATTAGCCCTTTCCCCCCTGCAAAAATTCACGAGTAAGAAAGTCGGGAAGAGAGTTAGCAGAACCATGAAGATGTTGAATATCAAAATCAAAAGAAGAAAGAATAGCTTGCCATCGGGCAAAAATTTGTTTAGCCACTAAATTTTTAACATCTCGTAATAAAACATCTCGGGCTGCTTTACAATCTGTTCGTATTAAGAACTTTTGATTGAGTATGTCGCTCTGGAATTTTGTTACACAATGGACTATTGCTAAAATTTCTTTTTTAATAGTAGAATAGTTCTGTTGAGTAGAATTCCAGGCCTTTGATGTAAATCGAACCAACTGTTTCCTAGTGTTTATTTGTTGTCTAAGAATTCCACCGAGCTCAATATCTAAAGCATCACATTCTATGATTTAAAGGGGCATTTGGATCGGATAGGGTTAAACATGGTAATTTTTTAGCATGCGTTTTGATCTTCTTTACTGCAAGAGTATGTTCATCTGTACATTTGGGAAAATTTTTCTTTAATCTATAAAATAAAGGTTTTGCGTCTATAGCTAAATTTTTATAAAAATCTCCATTTTATAAAAAATCATAGAAATTGGAATCAGAGCCATCATTCCTAGACAGAGATAAGATTTTAAAGATTAGGAACATAATAAAAGTTTTCTAGCCAGATGTTAGTCCGAGAGTTGGAACTCCTTGACAGCCAGTCAATTCCCAAGGGCAGAGAGAGCCAGAAAGGGATTAAGGACGTAAGAGGTTGTCTAGATATCATCCGTAACTCTGTAATGGAAAATTTTATTAAGAACCTAGCCAATAAGAAATTATCTCAGTCTAGTGGTATACTAAGAGTAAAAAATAAAGAAGAGATAGTTATTGAAGACATAGAAAAGCAACTAGAAAACTGGAATATTCCTAAGGTCCCAATAACAGATGTTTATAAAACAGGAACCTTTGAACTTAGGACCAGTTATGCTATAAAGACGATGGAACCAAGCATGTCTGTTAATGATACACAAGAAACTTTCCAATTATTATCCAAAAAAATGATTCAGTCCCATAAAGATAAAAATTATAAATATCTTCATATCGGATTAATACAAATAGCGGTAAAACCCCTGACAAGATTAGGATTAAATATTTCAATATTATTATGCCTAAGAGACGGTAGGCATAATAGGTTTTCAGACTCATTATTAGGAATAGTTGAATCTAGTCTATGTAGTGGTCCAGTTTGCTTTAATTGTTTTCCCAACTATTCAGTATCACTAAGTGATCCCAATTTGCTTAAGGTTCTTACCTTGAACCTAAAAACTCAAGGGTTCGACATGAACCCAGGCTCTCAAAATATAACTCTAATCTATAGAATCTGCTATAAAGTTATGAATACTTTAAGTCCTAATGAATTACAAGTAGCTACAAAGGGGCACACAATAGTTTTCCAAACCAATATAGATAAATCCAATACTGTAATTCAAAAATCAATTAACTGGTCCCAAATTATTCTTCCACAAAATTGGTCTATTACAGACGAGAACTGGCAATATAAGAACCCTATACATCAAAATCCAGAACAAATAATAGAGCACTCTGATGGAGAAATTGAAATTCAATTTAAATCTCAAAGAAAAACTATGTTAAATATGACACAGTCTAGAGAAAGAAAGCCTGCACCCGCTAAGCATTCTACTTCCTCCTTAAAGCAATACTCTTCTTTAGAAGAAGGTTCAACATCTTTTTGTAAAGAACCAATAATACAAGGGTTAAAAAGAGCTGCCAGCAATATACATATACCTGTCTATAAACAAATAGATCTAGATTCCTCCACTCTTGATAAAAATTTTAATATATTATCTCTAGAAAAAGAAGAAAAATTAGATATACAACTGCTAAAAGATGACTATTTGTCAGAACAAAATACAGAAATAAGAATGTGGTATTTAAGGAAATTTTCAGACGAACTAGTAAATGCTCTCCATAAAAGATATAATAAATTTATAAAAAGAATAAGAAAGCAAAAGGATTTTTTGAATGGTTAAAATTTACATTAAAAGAAAAAAATGTTGCTATCCCAAGTTTTGAAATAAATACTTTAGAAACTCAATACCAAAACTATAGTACCATGGAAGGAGATGAAATAAGGAGTATACATCCACCTGAAAAAAACCTCCAACTCAAAGGAATACAAAAGATAAAACGGCAAAAGCAATCCCTTATAAACTAGCTCCTAATGAGCATAAGTTAGATCTAACAACCTATATCATAGAACAAAATAATTATACTAATCTTTATTTACAATGTTTAGGAAAACAGGCAACTAGAATAGAAAATATTGTAAGACAGCCCCAAGAAAAAATAGAGGAAAAGAGAAAAGCCATACTTTTTAAACCACCACCAGAAATAAACACTGAATGGTTTAATTTAAGAAAAATGGAAAAGAATAAAGAGTTAATGGATCAATTAATACAAAAGTTATCTCAGCTAGACATAAAAGACAAACCAAAAGGGAAAGGAATAGTTTTAGAATCGGAAGCTATGGTCATCCAAGAAGAAGAAGATACTATAATAAAAATAGAAAATGCTTTTAAAGAAGATATAGATAAGATGAATATTAATCGATTAGATTATGGAAAAAACTGGCGGCCTACTGCTCCCACTAGGATGTATCATACTAGACCTACTCCTGCAGATATTCAATTTGAAGAAGATTTAAGATCTCATACAGCATCTTACTCTGAGCGAACTATTGTAAATTGGAATATTGATGGTATGTCAGACCATCAAGCAATTGATACAATGAAGCATATGACTATGTATGCATCAGCGTGTAAGAAAGCTGGTAATCATGACCAAGAAGTCGTAAAAGCCATTGTCTGTGGATTCACAGGATGGCTAAGAGGATGGTGGGACCTCCATATGAGTGAAGGCACCAAAAATCAAATACTTACTACAACCAAACAATGGGTTGTAAAAACTGAGCAAAATCAAGATATACCTTACAGTGAAAGTGATGCAGTGAATACCCTTATCTATACAATCACTCTTCACTTTGTAGGAAGTACATCTTTGTTAGAGGCACGATCAGAAGACCTACTTTCTAATCTAAGATGTCCTACTCTATCTCATTATAAATGGTATAAAGACATCTTCTCTAGACTTCTTCAAAGAGAAGATAGCAATGCTGACCATTGGAAGGAAAAATTCATATCTGGCTTACCATATTTGTTCGCCGAAAAAGTTAAAAATCGATTAAAAAAAAAAAATGGGGGAATAATACCATATTCTGCTTATACATTAGGAGAATTATCAGCCGAAATTTGCGCAGAAGGCCTTGCCCTATGCACAGATTTAAAACTTAAACGACAATTAGATAAACAAAGAATGACCGGGAAAAAAGAGTTATGAGACTTCTGTGAACAGTTTGGTTATAAGACAAACCCGGCTCCAAATAAAACATCTCAAAAGAAAAATAAAAAACACATGCTTAAACAAAAAAAAGAAAATAAAGATAAATTTATAAAAAAAATCATGCCTAAAGCTTAATTTAAAAAAGAAAAAAAAAATTACCATTTTGTTATAAGTGTGGAAAAGTTGGGCATTATAAAAATAATTGTCGAGTTAAGAAAAAGATTGATGCATTACTACTACAAGATCATATCAAAGAACAAATATATGATATTATTCAAATAAATAAAGACTCCGAAGGTAGCACATCTGATTCTGACTCCTTAGCAGGAATAATTGAAGACGAAATTTAATATGGAGTAGTTCAGAAGAACAAACCAACTCTGATTCAGATGAATCAATGAAAGACTGTTTTTTTAATACCCTCAATAATAAAGAGAACCTAATATTAGATTTAATAGAAAAAAATTTTGACCCAGAAGATAAAAGAGAAACTATAACTCAATATATAAAAATGACTAAAACCAAAAATAAACCCACACCTCTCATTAAAACACAAGAGGAATATAGCTTTTCTGAAATAATGAAGAGAATAAATAAAACCCAAAATCTACAAAAGGAACCTACTATATCTGAGTTAAAACACAAAATTAATGAAGTAAAAACAGATATACAACAGCTAAAAAATAGGATAAGAATATTAGAATTAAATAATAATTTTTCTGTTGATATAACAGACAATGATGATGATTTAGATTTTGATGAATTAATAAAACCCTATAAGGAAGACACATTGCCTAGTAATCTTGAATTTCCAGAATCATCTAACACAGGTAAAAAGAATGACTCTGTAAATCTTATAAATAAAGTTATAACTCAAAAATGGTATACTCTAATCAAAATCATAGTCAATAATGAATATAGTTTTCAATCTCTAGCACTTACAGATTCAGGGGCTGATCTAAACTGTATAAACGAAGGATTGGTCCCTAATAAATACTTTGATAAAACCACTCAAGTACTTAATACTGCAGAGGGTAGTAGACTTTTAATCAAATACAAATTATCTAAAGCTGCTGTTTGTAATAATGGAAATGGTTTTGAAATACCTTTTAGTTTGGAAAAAGTTAAAGCACATAGTGATACTCCTGGTTTTATTTGAAAACATACCATGTTACATGAGAAGATATTTTCTTGAAAGCTAAGAATAAAACAAATAAAAAGAACGGTGTCTCTATTGTTTATGCACATTGATTTGCATGATTTAATATGCATAAATTGTATCTTTCGGCATGCATTTCATATATTACACCGAACATAAACAAAGCATGCTTGAGTACTTTCATTTGCATGTCCATGTGAAACCTCCACTTTATTAGGGTCCTCATAGGCTTAAAGGGAGCTTTCTCTAGGAAAGGAACAGCTAGATCCTTCAGAATGCTCTCTAGGGCAGATGAAAGTATCCCGGTCAATGGTAACTTTTCTCAGTTCACCTCATGGGTTTGACCAAACTTCTTTCACTGTGAATATTACCATGGACCAAACACCAGGGAAGGTGTATTTCGACCCCAGTACTCTGATATATCACATTTATTCATATCCAAGATCAATCTTCAAAAATAAATAAATAATAAATAAAAAATAAAAAATGAAAAATGATTTCCAATTCAAAAAGTACTCCAAATCAATTTCGACACGTGTCATTTACATTATCGATGCATGGGTCCACAAAAATGTTATCTTTAAAGGAAATAGGGCGAATGTATCTTTACAATGCTGATGTTAAACAATAACAGGAAAGTATATCTCACACAAGCCTACCCCAAAACCCATTTTCAGTTAGAAAAGTAGTTTTTTTATAAATAGGAGCATTCTAGACCACGTACTCCATAGAGCATCCCACCTCTGTGGTCGCCCCCAAATCATTCCTGTAGCCTAGCATATTGCATTGACAGAATCACCAACCACAGGCAAGATGCGGAAGAATGATGTTATGAATATTATGATCTAAAAGGACTCTTGCCTCTGGAATTGGAGTATAGCCACTCCAACTCAACAGGACATGGATCTAGTAAAGCCCAAGGCTTATGCAGGTTAATGCTTACCAAAGGAGCAGCTATCAAAATAAAGCTCCAAAGACCTTTGCAGGGCATCTCCATGCCTCCATTGTGTTAGTCGTAATATGTCAGGGGTATATTGGTAATTTTATACACTGTTGTAGCTTATTCTTGTATTAGTTGTTCATGCTCATTGTAAAGGACAATATGTACCTTCTGGATTTAATTTGTAGCCTTATCTAGCCCTTCATTAATTAGGGTTAGGAACAAAATAACATATATCTTTGACTGCAGCCTCTCACTCAATGAATTAGGAGTCACGTCCCTCTTCTGTTTTTCTCTCCATCCATTTCTACCTGTACTACAACTTGTTCTTCTCTCTCAAGTATTCAAGGTGATATTTAACACATGGGTGCTTCACTCCTCACTATGCTCCTAAATCATGCGCTAGAACATACTTTCTTACAAACTCTTCTGTGGCTATTGCTTATGATAGCACATCCTAGTTCCTCCTTCTAAAGAGACTATTTTATTTTGAAATTCTAGAGATTCCAGATTTAAATACTTGCCACTCTATACCTATTTGCTCGTCCAGAATGACTATGATTTAACTTAATCATCAACCATTCGCAGATAAACCCAGGATAATTTTGTCATGGAATTAAAAAGCTCAATAGTAGTGTTATCTGTTGCTATGATCAAGGGTAATCCAGAAGTTTTCAACAACTCATAGACCTGTCAAGCTTGCAAACATGCACACAAGTGCACGCGTGCACGCATACATACACGCACATGCACATGAGCGTAAGAACACGCACACACATAAAATAAATATGATGCTTGCTAGAAGATCAGTAGTTAAGAGTCTAATTGACACAGGTACTCAATAAAAACAGCAGTATAAATCTAACTACTAGAGAGACTCCATAAGTAAACGCTATAAATAGAAGAAAGTGTATACAGTACGCATCTATAGAGGCTCTTTAGTATTTTATTTTTTATTTCTATTTTTTTAACTCTCAGCTATTGGACACTTTATATATGAGAGCATGTTTGTCATTCGTTTATCTTAGACCCACAATACCACACAAACATATTGATTGCCAATGAATCCTATTAATATTTTGGGGTTGCACAATTCAATAAGCAAACTTATGGACAAGGATGAGCATAACCAAACAAATGGCAAAAAATCAATATTTGACTTTTAAGTTGCTCTAAGTACCCAAAGAACAAAACCCAGAATGTGTTTCTTGTATCTGTATTTTGTACACTTTTAGCATAAGCATTATGAGTTCTACTCATTGCAAGTGTTGTACACATGCTTTAGACATCTTATCTAGCTTCTATGATTCACATAACCAACTAATTAAATAAAAAGACAAATTGGTACCAGTCTCCACCATAGTTGTTGGAAATGCTTGGGAACCCGAATCATTTTAGGAACCAAAATCGAGGAATCGCGGCCGACTAGAAGATTTTTGTCTTAAGAATCGTTGTCCATACAATAGAAATCGCTAGGAACGAGATTCCTAGTTTTAGAGAATCGTGTTTCAACCGAAATAGATCCAAATTTCATCAACCTATGGAATCGAGATTCTGTCCTCCTTGGAATCGGGATTCCCATCCCCCTGGAATCGACACTCCAGGAGTCAAGATTCTTTAATATGTGGAATCGAGTTTCCGACATCCATGGATTCGAGTTTCTGACATACATGAAACATAGATATGTTGTTGTTTCGAATCGTGATTCTAACATATTTGGAATCAAGATTTTAAAGTATAGAAATCAGAGATCCATGTCAGTTTGAGATCGAGATTTACAATAATATGGACTATGGAATGCGTTTGACGACCCCTACTAAGAATCAAGATTTCATTTTTATGGAGAAATAAGCCACAAGCACATCTTGAGCCTCATCAACTTTAGAACCTATATTGGATGTCTCTTATTAGAAGGTTTCTCGAATTTTTAAGAGATTGTGTTGATTATTGAACTTATGGTTGTTATATATAAAAGACAAGTATTCCTAAATTGTGATTTTAACTTCATTATTATAAAGACAAAATAGTATTATGTCTACGCCATGGTCTTACTTTTAATTGTATGTGTTGTATTTATCAATTATATTTTAAATTTAAATTAAAGGCCATGGCACAAGTAAAATAATGAAACCTTGCAACCACTAGAAGCATTTGAAGGATGATTTCTACTTCAAATGACATGGAATCAAGATTTAAGCCTCGCTAGAATCTAGATTCGATATATGTGGGAATGTCTACCCTCAATTAATGGGTTCAAGATTTCAAAGATCTGTTGGATCGAGATTCTGAAATTAAGGAATTGAGTTTCCTTGGTTCCGATAAATGGGTGTGTTGAATCGAGATTCCGAAATTAAGGAATCAAGTTTCCTTGGTCTCCGAAAAAAGATTTCTAAAGATGTGTCGAATTGAGATTCCGAACTTAAGGAATTGAGTTTCCTTGGTTCCGAAAAACAGTTTCCGTGGAGAATCCTTAACGGAAACGTGGAATCGGGTTTCGAAACCCGAAACGCGAGGTTGGTGGAGAGATTCCGGTAACTATGGTCTCCACATAGGAAGCATAAGGCAAAAGTTGCAGCACGTAGGATCAAACCTTGAGCAAGAAAATCGCTTTGCACATCACCATCGTAATTTTTACAGGCCCAAACATATCCACCTTCACTTTTTAGAGCATAAGCCACCATGTCATCAATTAGTCGATGTTCATACCTGGATGGGAAAATACAAATTGTAAACCATTTTCAGCATGTTATGAGCTACTCAGAACATGGAGCAAACCTGGTTCACTTCATTGTTTATCAGGGGTTTAGACTTATCCTAGTGCCACACCCATAACCACTTATAAACACACATACACACGCAGTGGGAGAGATAGAATGTGGTGGTCGTGTCGTCATCTTTTTTTTTGGTTGGAGGAGGGGGAAATGATGATGGAGGCAAGGTTAATGTGTCTTTGTCGGCTATATAAGTGCATACACATACCATATTGAAGCCTTCTCAAATTTGTCTTTCCATCTCTCTTCATAAACCTCCTGAAATATGTCCTTGAACCTGTGATGGCCAATATCCAATAAGGTTAATATGGTAGGACTATTCTTTTACTAGGCAAACTAGCAAATATATTAGCTGAGATTCAAACAATGTATTGATAAGAAGTAACCCAAAGCATGTTACATAGAAAGTAACAACATTTTCATCACTTGATTCAAATGTTCAATTGAGAAACACAGTTACCTGCCATCATATTTCTTCAAGATTGTATTCTTGGTGCTCATATAAAGAGGCCATTTCTTATCGAATGCCATCGCCAGTGATGACTCAGCAAAAGACCGAATCGACTTACATCCCACAAGAATTTCAGAAATGAAAAACATGTAAAATTCAAATGTAAGAATTTTACAAAATACTAACCATTTCTTTTTTCACTAAACAAAATCAAGCTGACAATAACAATAACAACAACAACAACAACAATGATAACAAAAAATACAGTTCTCATGTCTCACCTCATCCACATTGAACATTGCTAATGCTACTCCAGGGCCCTTGAATTTATGGACATCAAGCTCCACTGGGGCATTACCATTTTCTGATTCTTGAACCCCAGAAAAGAATTAATAAGTAAAAATGGAAACATTAGAAAGAACCTTAGGAGTTCCAGTGTTATGTTATCTAGTAATCGCAGCTGAACAGAACAGATTTGTGAACTAACCAAAGATCAATTTAAGCTTTCCTGGTCCTTGAATAAGCATATCAGTGGCACGATACTGATCTCCAAAAGCATGCCTACCAACGCAAATTGGCTTCTTCCAACCTGCAATATTCAAGGTCTCAATAAATTATTACAAGGGAATTGCAAAACATATACCAACAATATGTATTTTGAAACCAATTTTATAGAAGCAAATTACCAGGCACTAAACGAGGAATATTTCTGCAAAGGATGGGTTCTCGGAATACAGTGCCTGCCAAGGATAATATCAACATATTACTATAAAATGAAATACACAAAAGGCTATTTGGCTGGTTGAAAGAGAATAAAAATCAACAAAGAGAAGAGCAAGTTACCAATAATGCCAACCTGATGTCCAGTACAATAAATGGGTAAAACCAATTGCGAAGACATGAATATTTCTTATTAAACAGGCTAGTGTATAAAACAGTCTAGTATAATTGGTCTAGTTTGAAATTTTTATTTTCTTAGTTGTTAGAAGAAGAAGCAGGATAGGAGCAGGAGCCAGACCCGGAGCAGTACATCATCCATTGTTAGAAGCTCCATGGTTTGGGAGTGCCAATAGAATAAATTCTAATTCCACAAGAATTATTGTGAAATAAAAAATACATAACCGTATATTTAGGTCCACATCAATAAATTCATAAAAAAACACAAAAGCTAAGTACAAATTTTTGAGAACTATAAAAAAAAATTGGCACCTTTCATTACCAATCTACATCTTTTCTTCCTATTGTAATAACATTTGTATTAAATTTTTGAGAGAGAGAGAGAGAGAGTTTATTTACTCACTATTTTGTTCATACTTGCTTTTTTACCAATTCGTTCTAACACATGGAAAAAGGGTCCAGCAATAATTACGGTTGCTTCTACTTGCTTCTTTATTCATTTCAAATCAATATACGTAGAGTGTCCGCATGGAATAATGGTTTAATAATAATTACATTGATATGACCAAATCCTTTATGCTACATACCATGAGATAGTTTCCTCGAGATCAGTCAAATCACTTAAGGCCTTCAAGAATGGCTATGGACTTGGGCTTGGTGGAATCCATTAGGCTGATGAAGCGCAAGAAGGAAAGGATGGTGTTGCCCTGAGTATCTCTAAATACACTCCAAAACCACAAGAGCTGGGATTTCCAATGGAACACCCGTCAGCATTGAGTTTAATGGCACTGGGCTCTAGGGTTGTCCTTAAGCAGCCCTCAGGTTTTTGTTGGATTTGAAATAGAGGATGTTTAGCCAATTTGATTTAAAATCCACCCTCAACAAGGTCTGGAGTTCAGAAAATGGTGGTGTTTTTAATATGGTCAGCAATGGTATCTGTGCTTCTTTCTTTGCCCTAAAAAACTTCTTATGTTTCTTTCCCCCATTATAGACCCCAAGGTGGCAAGAGCTGAATTCCTCCAAAGGAAAATTCCTGCAGCAGGGTACAATGGAGAAAAGAAATCCAAAAGCAGTTGTTGGGTTGTATTTGGTGCGACTCATAACCACTGGAGGGAATGTAGGAGGCATGCCCATAGGGAGGGCCAAGAACGAACAATGGATAAAGAGATGATCATAAGTCTCTTCCGCCTTTACAAAGAATGCGTCGATTCGAGAGGCAAGAGTGTTCTTTGTAGTTGGTCCACTGCTAAAGTTCAGAGGTGTAGACACACCCACTGAAATTTTGGCTAAGGGAATCACCATTAATCTGGAGTCTTGAACATTACAAACCACATTAGCTCGGTAAACCTTAGGTGACCTTAATCAGTACTCCACAATCCTTAGGAAACTTCACATCAGACCCCAAGTTGAGTCAGAATTGAACTGGACCTGCATTAGAACATAGTATAAAAGAACCTGAATCAGACCTGCATTAGAACATAGTATAGAAGAACCGGCATGATTCAGGAGAAAATTGAGCCATAAAGGTACTAGCAAGATGGGGCGCGCCACTGCCTAATTAAAGTTTCCAAAAAAATTTACTTGTTATGATCAAAGGTTCTGGAACTTCTGGAGGTACCCTTGGATTGATTTTTTACCAAAATTTGACCAGTCAACCAGTCAAACCCTATCATCAAGCCTTAAGATAGATCTAGAAGTCCAAACCCCAATCGAATTAGTGCCCAACCAAAGGCCCATATAAACCCCCCTCTTAGCCTCCCCTAATTCATAACCTGAAATCCATAGAAAATCCTAGTAGAATAACCAAAAATCTCTTAAAGACCTTCAAGCCTTAGGATCTTCAAACCTTAGAATTAGAAACCTAAAATCCATAGAAAATCCTAGGAAAATAAACTAAAAATCCCATAATTAAGATCCAAGAAGCATGCTCAGAAATTAGAGTAAATCCCTTAGGCCCTAGAAACCTAGTGAACCCCATAGCTTTCACCTTCCTTAGCACCTTCATAGCCATTAGAGTTTAGGAAAACCTTGGAAAACCGTAGGATTAGAATTCCTAAGCCAAACTTCCAAACTAATTCTCAGCAAAAGCTTCCAACAGGAAAAGGGTGTGCAAGGAAGAAGGGCCTGATCCAAGCCCCCAACTTCGGGTTCCGATTTCCTAATAAGTACTTATTCTCTTTCTTTTTAGTTAATTATTTCTTCTCCATTTTAGTTTTATTTCCTAGATTAAATCATTGGATTTGGCTTTGGCGCATAAAACTCAGTTGTCGCTACCAGTAGTTCTCAGAGAGGGTTGATTTTTTGATATCAGGATTGAATCCTCATGATTTTTACCAATTATAAATTTTAACGTTTAAAGCATAAATCCAGGGAGGTTTCATCTGAGATCTCTTCAAATTTGGCTGTAAAAGAGAGATCATAATCCAACCCTAGGTTTGTTCTCAAAGGGAGATGGGAGCAAGCCACACTTTGTTGTGCATTGATGGTGCTTGTGTTGGGTCCATGGCATGGTAGGAGGAGACCGGGATGTTGCCTGAACGAGAAAGGGTCCAAATGACTTTGACATCTTCCGTCTCGGTCAGAAAGAGATGTTGGAGGAGATGAAGCATGTAGAGGAGATTGTTAATTTGTTGTTCAAAGAGGGCTCCCTTGAATCTAGAACCATACTATTATATGATTATTAGTTTCACCAGAAAAGGCCATAGTGGCGTTAGGATTGGATGTAACACTGAAAAGGCCGGGCTAGAGCATTTGTAGTGGTTGTTTACCTATCCAAAGATCACATTGGAACTACACCTTCCTCCAATCATTACTTTACATCTTATATTCTCCATGAATTTCTAACATTTAACAAGAATTCTCTTCCAAACCCTTGAGGTTTACTTGAAAACATTTCCCTCCTTGGAACAGTCTAGATATGGATTGGCCAAAAACTCATTGCCACGATGGCAAAGAGGAAAAGGTGAGAGTGGGATGCCTAGTCTGATGCCTCTAAAAGGCTAAAATATCTTAGACGGATGCCATTGATGAGGACAAAGGAGCCCATTGAAGTGCAACCTTGTATCCACTTTCTCACCTCCGAAACAAATCTTGTTGAGCAAATCCCCATGGAGGTTCCAGTGGATACAGTTGTAGGCTTTCTCTCAATCCAATTGAAGGATAAGACCAAGGTCCTTGTTGAGGTGTCTAGAGTGAATTACCTCATGAGCGGTGAGAACCCCATCAAGTACTGGTATGATTTTAACGTAGTCAATTTGGTTAGGAGAAATGACATGTTCCATAACCTCTTGTAGCCATAAGGCTTAACCCTTATTCCAGAAGTTTGAACGACAAGTTCAATCAATGTTTCAAAAAGAAGCCCACCTAGCGCCTAGGTGGGACAGGGGGCTGGGCAAGTTGCCCATGCCTAGGCGGCCCTTTTGGGCGTTCGGTCCATGGATGCCCACCGAGGCCTAGTGCCTAGCCCTAGGCAGGCGCCCAAGGACCGTGCCTATCCAAGGGTGAAAATGCCCCCGTATAAGGACATTTTTGTTCTTTTCCCCCCAAAATAAGGGGTGGAGGGTGTGTGTGTGTGCGCGCAGGGGGGGGTGGGGGGGGGGGGTGGGGGGGGGGGGGTGGGGGGGGGGGGGTTAGGTTCTTAAACTCCTTTTGTAACTTTTTAGAGTGAGAAAAATTTGAAAAAAAGAACACATTTTTGCATTTCATAAGCTAGATCGAGTATTCCAAAGTTTGTAAAAATCGATCCAAACATCATCCAATTGGTTTAGATTTCATTTTGTAGATTTTTTAAGCTTATTATAGGGTTTTTAGGAAGCATTTGAGATTGTGAAACATCTCAAAGGTGGAAAATTGAATATCGAGCAATCCAAGTTAATGAAAAAACTTTGTACATGAGATTGCCTTTGTTATTTCGCGATGTCTTCTTCGGGCTCTACTAGAAGTGGTGCTCCAAGTTTGAAATATAGTTATAACTCGAATCCTCTAGATAATAATTGTATAAGATGCTATTATTGTGAAATAGATACAAATGAGGATATAAACTAGCTTAACAAACATCTTGCTGGTATCAGGGGGACGATGCCCCATGTAAAAAGGTTCCTAATGCGATTAAGGAGGAGATTAAAGATTATATGAACTTAGTAAAAATAATAAAAGAGAAAAAAGAGTTATGGTCAAGGGTTCGTGCTTATGATAATGATGAGAGTGATGAGGGGCGTGATGAGGTGGAGTAGCTTGCTCTGTCTAAGTCTAAAAAAGAAAGAGGAGTTGTAATTGAATCTTGGGGCCCTAAGTGACCTTAGGTTAGGAGGGCATGTGGATACATTTTTTACCGGGCCTGACCCTGAGGTTGCAATTGAGAAACCAAGATGCAAACAACCATTGAGAATAGAATCGAGAAGGAAAGAGAGAGAACTGCTAAATATATTGCCCAATGGTTTTATGAAACAAGCATCCCTTTCAATGTCGCTCACCTAAGCAGCTTCTACACCTTGGCCGAGGAAATTGACCAATTTGGACTTGAGTTGAAGCCCCCAACCCCCTATGACCTGTGTTGGGGCTTGTGGCCTATAAAGGCCTAGAGAGCTTGCAGGTAAAATCATTTATAGTAATTTGTGCACTTCAGTGGGAGCGCATTGTGGCGGATTGACCAAGGTTGGGCGGTCTATGGCACTGGGTCATGGCCAAAACCCTTACCCTTGGGCATGTAGAACTACCGTCGAGGGTTTACTATCGAAGAGATGCCCAGGGGCATTATTTGTAGGCTAGGAGCATTGTGTTGTTTCCTGTATGCAAAGGAAGGGCCTGTGAGAGCAAGGGCCAAAGCCTGAACAAAAGTATTGCTTGGCATGTACATATGATAGCCGCATCTTGGGAAGCAACCCTATATAGATGGACTCGTGTACATGCGTATAGAGAACGCCCCTTTGGACTATGTGTGCCTTTGAGTTGCTCTTTGGGGGGGAAGGGGGGGGGAGGGGGGCATGTAATCCACATACTGAGACTATGGTTCTACTATTTATTAATTAACTTTGACGAGCCAATCATGAGCTCCTGCACTTGATTGTGAGTCATGGGTCCTATTGGGTTAGTTTGAGAAGACAATAGTGGGTCATAGATCCTGACATGGGTGGATTGCCCTGATATTCGCTTCTTTTTTACCCATTAAGTACCTATCCACTTCTAAGTTGTAATTCTGTGTGTTTTAGATTTTTATGAAACTCCAGAAATATTGTTTTAAACTGAAATATGTCATTGTGAATTTTAGGAAATTTTCATAATTTTAAAAACGAATTTTAATTATGTAAAAACCCTAAGAGTGTATTTCTGAAATTTTAAAATCTCAAGGGCATTCTAAAAGTTCTATTTTATTATGTCGGACCCATGTGAAGTGGCTAAACCACACATGTGGGCCCCACTAATGGACATCATGTGGGGCCCACTAGAGGCCACACATCCCTCTTTATCGGTGGCCCATTTTTTAAGTGGCAAACATATTTTAAAGATAATACATAATGTTATGTGTTTTTAAAAGATATTTTCTTAATGAAAATATTATTTCGTTGAAAATTTTTTGTAAAAGATTATCTTATCTTTGACCAAGTTTGAATTAATTAGAACTTGTTATCCCTTTGTGAAAGAAGGATTTTTGGATTGTTCTAGATAATTCTAGAGGATAAGTTTTGACTAATCAAAGTTCTAGATAGATTAGAAGTAGACATGGGTCAAATCTCAGGGGATAGGTTCCTAATCTTGGAGGTGAATGGTTTAGATTAAACCTTCTCTCTTATCACACAGCTCACCTTAAAAAAACCTAACTGATCTTGAATTCCTAATCTGACTAGGACAACTAGCCCTAGAGGCCTATAAATACAAGGTCTCTCCGTTATTTCAACACAGATATCTCTCTTCTCTCCCTCTCTTCTCTCCACGACACACTCTCTCCCTCATCTCTCTCTCACTAGGTCCTCTTTCTCCTCCCTCATAAAGGTGGCATGCTATGCAATAAGCGTAGGGGTGGCACGCACCTCAAAGAAAGAGCCATGGAAGGGGGAACACCTAACCCTCTTGATTTAAATTGGGGAGATGCCAGTTGTGGCATGCCCCAAGGTAGAAAAAGGGTTCTAGTGAAACCCTACTAGCTCTCTTGCCCTATAAATTTCAAAAAGGGAGTCCTAGAGGTGCTCAATTTCATATTGATGCTTTTGGCAGGTCCTAGGATCAAGTGCGTCAATGGTGAAGCGATCAGGTGTGGGGTGTCTAAGCCCTAAGGGGGGAGTCCTAGGCAAAAGTCAATAAGTCTTCCCATATTTATTTAATTTTATTTACTATTGTTCTTGCTTATTTATTTCTTGAAGTTGTTAAGTTTTAGCTCTTCCCATATTTATTTAATTTTATTTACTGCTGTTCTTGCTTATTTATTTTCTAAAGTTGTTAAGTTTTTTTTATTTTCGAATAAAGTTTATTCTTGGCACTAAGACTTTAAGATCCTAGGTTGTAGTAGGCTATTTTGTTGTAATTGTGGCACCTATAAGAAGAATGTTCAGCAATTAATAAACTAAAATAAAAAGAAATTTTGAATTTGCAACCTGGAATTTTACATTGCCAATATTGTCAAGCTTTCAAAGCCTCTTTGGAAAAAAGAGGTGCATGTCACAAGGGATATTGCAGAGTCGTAGAAGGATGCATGGACTCAGTATGGGGTGTTACACTTGGAGTCATAGGAAGAGAAGAAGTCAGATGAATTTGTTAGTGAATTGTCCTTTAGGGACTGTTTTCTCTAAAGATAGCCATGATGCCATACTTAAGGTGAAATTGGCATGACATAGTTCGTCTTGCCCCAAAACCTCCATCACTTAACCCCTCTGCCTCAAGGTATTCTTAAGCTAAATGTAGTTGAGTGCTTGCCAATCACCCAGGCCCTCGGGGTTCGAGGCAGTTTGGCCAGCCATGAAGGGGAAATTCTATACTTCTCAAGGTTCATAGAATAGACTCCATTATAGCCGAATCTACATCTATTCTTGCAGCTATTCTTGTGGGTGCATTATCCCCCTCTTCACTAGTTTTGGGCTTTTGGTAGTGGAAGGGGATGCTAGGAATATGATCTTTTAGGTTGCAAGGGAGGCTCAACCTCCAGGGAGACTTGCTTATCTTTTCGCCCATATCTTTATGATTTGCAAGAACTTCCAGGTGACTTTCTACCATAATCCAAGAATGGCCAACCATCATGTTGACCTGCTGACAGAAGGTGCGCGGGGTGGCTCATGCGAGAGGCAACAACTCAA
Source organism: Amborella trichopoda (assembly GCF_054954075.1). NCBI lineage: Eukaryota > Viridiplantae > Streptophyta > Magnoliopsida > Amborellales > Amborellaceae > Amborella > Amborella trichopoda. The sequence continues at coordinate 16,264,790 of NC_142338.1, read as the reverse complement.
TGGTTGTACCTTCAACAAGTTGAAGTACCAGAGATTGACACTACTCTCTCTCCACTTCCTCTCTCTCTCTCTCTCTCTCTCTCTCTCTCTCTCTCTCTCTATGTTGCCTATAGGTTATGTTCTCACTGATGTCCCCATCTGTTTTTTAGTACAAGAGCTCCCCTAATGGGTAGCCGGGTTTTCTATAGAATGGAGATTTTAATGTCATTTTTTGGAGCACATAGTTGTGCATTACCTTAATACCTTTTTCTCCTTTTCCATCTTTTTTTTTTGTGTTCTTTATTGCCTCTCTCTTGAGCACTCAGTCTCGCGAGCTGCCAAGCAGGGCATATGGATTTTTTGTAATATTGTTATACAACAATGTTCAAAAATGCGGAGGTGGTTTGGGGTCTGGGCCGCCAAGGCTCCCAGACACAAAGGCGGCATGTCTTAACTTTTTTTTAAAAGTTGGAACCCCCCACCTCCCCCCATTTTGTTGTATATAGAATTGCCTTTTTTTTATTTAATGATTAAGTTTTATATACAATATATTGTTAAGATGTCGGAAGTACAAATGAAACATAAACATTTACGACTTTTGACTATAAATGAAATACTTATAAAAGCAACATTAAAGATAAAATCAACTCAAGATGTCCTTTAAATCTCGCAAATCACAAGTCACAACAGATACTCAAAAGTCATTAAAAAAAAGTCACAATAGACCATCAGAGGCCATAAACTACAAAAAGTATTCTTCACCCCACAAATATGATGAACTAAATTAAGAGGTTGAATTTCATCATTACTAGCAACTGAGGTTGACATCCAGCATGCAGTCCACCTGAATCTGATCATGATGTCAAAGCATCATCATCACAGTCATTCTCCTCCACATGAAAACCTTCTTCGTTTGTGTCCTCTATGTCTACATCCTCCTCTTCCTCCAAGATCATCGTCGTTCTCTTCGTCTGTGCCTTCTTCTTCCCCTTCCCCTTCCCCTTTCCCTTTTCTGGGCAACTTCCTTCCCCTTTCTTCGTATTTGGGATCTAGTAGCTGTCCTAGGGCTTGATGCCAAACAAGCTGCCTCTTACACTTGGGTCCATCTCATGCTCTCTCCCTCGAATACGAGCTCATCTCCAGCATCAAGCTCAACCAACCGCTTACTTGTTGGATCTAAATCTTTCACAAGTATGAGGTCTTCAATTTAAAACCGATCTTGATGGTGCTCCTTCAGCCTTTGATTGTATTGAACGAAAACAAGGTGGTTTAGTCTCTTCTGCTCGAGTCTATTTCTCTTCTTTGTATGTACCCATTTCAGAGTATACCACTTCCATATTGCAATTCTTTACTTTAAGAAATGTATCGATAAAGTTAGTGTCGTAAATTGATAGGACATGAGGGTAAATAGAATATTCACCATCTCGAAGGTGCTGAAGATGTACTAACAGTTGGACGATGTACAAGTCAAGTTCAATATCTATTCACATCCTTCGCAAGTTGGGGATAGTTTGTCCATGGTTGGCCCTCAAAGAGGCTATAATACATTTAACAATAAAAATATGTAAGGTACATATATCTATGTAAACTTAGAATTTAGAAAAGTAGAGTCAAGTTAAATTGAAATGACAAATATATCTTCAACTTGCATGGATATATCTCTGTCCTTTTCTTGGCTGCGATGTTCGTCCCAAGTGTCTATGGCCGGCCCTGTTTCGCTACAAGTTTCGATCTTGTCCCCATTGAGTAACAATATAAGTCAAGTTCCACAGACACTTTGTCTTGGACATCTGAGTCGGGGTGGAGCCTCACATTGCACTTGTTAAATGCCACCACGATAGAATCCCTTCTCTCTACCTCAGGATTTTAATAGAAATAAGCAGGATTGAGAAAATACCTTGCTAGCTATAGTGGTCTCTTTAACCGTAGATCGCACTTGCCATCGACAATTTTCAAGATGGGGCCATATATTTTTTCATCTTGCTTCAAGCTCCGCTTGATTTCTTCTCTAGCAACATCCATTGCTTTTGAAAATGTGCCCCATTGCCAGTTCCCTTTCACTGTCAACAAGACGAATCACTTTCACAAGTGGCTCAAAAACATCAAGGCAAAATTGAACCCCAATCCAAAACTTGGTTGACATAATAATGTCATAGACCTTTTTTCCCTTGGCCTCCATAGACCACTTGCTCCCCTTCCAAGCTTCAAATACAAACATGGTTCGAAGCTTGTCGCTTTGTTTATTCAAAGATTCTAAAGACAAGAATGAGGTGGCAAACTTGGTGACCCCTGGCCACACCAAGTCAGTTCCATCTGTAAAATTCCTCATCGCCAAAACATACGTGTGGCTATATATAAAAATTGTTATGGCTCTGGCTTTTTCTAACATTTCATGCACCGCTTTCTTTTTGCCAATCTCTTCAAGCATATGATCTATACAATGAGCTGCACAAGGCGTCTAGAAAACGTGTGGCTTCGAAATATCCAATAATCTAACAGCTAGCATATTGGCCTTAGCCATATCTGTGACAACCTGCACAATATGTGCCGCCCCCACCTCTTCAATGCACTGATCCACAACACCATATATGAAGGCAGAATCATGAATCTTATCGGATGCGTCAATGAACTTCAAAGAAATAGTTCCCATGGGGAAATTAACTAATAAGTTTATGACAGTCCTAGACTTCCTGTTAGTCCACATATATGTCGTAATAGTCACCCCACATCTGCCCCAACAATCCTTGTGGGTCTTTAGGTAGTCAGTTATTAATTCCACCTCTTTCCTCAACAAAGGCCCCTAGAGCTCATAAAGTGTAGGAGGCCTATATCCTGGGAAAAACTGCCCCACTGCCTCAAACATAGCACAAAAGCTCTTTAAAGTGTCAGCATTAAACGGTAGACCCGCTTGAAAGTACCATCGAGCCACGTACCGATTCACCCTTTCTCTCTCTTGCTTCTTCAATTAACTCTCTAAAGTACTCTGCACTGGTTCCTTTTCGCGAACCACCACATCAGGATCAAGATGCGGGAAAAATGTATCAAAGAGGCCCTCTTGTTCGAGGTCTCTTATGCCCAATGGTGCTTTGTCAACTTATGGAGGCTCCTTCCTCTTCATCTTCATCATATTCAGGTATGCCATGGATTAAGTTTACAGAGGTCCTCGTGTCTAAATATCCCTTTTTGACTGGTTCTTTCTTCTTTTGGACCCCCTCTATGTTATCCAACTTCTTTTTCCTGACTTCTGCAGGGACTTGAGCACACGATGCGACATCCCTTCTTATGCTGGCCAAATTCTTTTTCAATCTATTAATACCAGCATTATACTCTATTTTGCAAAACTTGCAAGCTACTCTATTCTTGTCACTAGGGTTGGGACAATATCCATATTTCCAACGTAGATCACTTTGTTTACTTGAAGCCGAGGAAGAATTTCAATTATAACCTTTATCTACCAAGTATCAACTTATCACCTAAGCTTAAAAATTACACAAAAACAACAAAGCAAAACTTGAAAATATTTACAAAAAGTGAAAATTGTAAATACATACACAAAAGCAAGGTTAATTTACAACTACTAGCCTAAATATTTGAAACTTCAAATTAGTCATTCAAAAAAAAAAAAGAAAATGGTCATCTAAAAAATTAAGAATAGGAAATGAAGAAAAAATAATAGATACATTGACCTTTAATATATTGAGTTCTTACTAACCCAAAAAAAAATCTAGGTAAAATATACACATCAAAATTGCAATCATATACCACAAAATCGAAAAAACATATTACACATGCAATTATTTAATAAACATTAAGCAATTGTTAAACTAACTAATCCAAAAAATTGAGAGAAAAGATATGGTTTATGAATGACACAAGTAAATTCATAAAGAAGTAAAAAATAATATTCATTTGGCTTGGGGGCAATGGACTTTTTTATTGCATTGTTGTCTCAAAGACCCAAACTACGCATCAAAATGGGAAAATAATAATCCAAGTAGACAATAACACATCAAATATATATCACAAGGTATCATAAAAAAATACAAATAGCAAAGAATAACATCATTAGACATTGCAGAAAAAGAATATAAAGTCTGATAAAAACTATTAAAATATACCAGCCTTCTTGAAGTGGATTCGATATCGGGCCAAACCAAAACACAACTCTCCTTTTTTAGAACCACTATAAGCCTCAAATAGATTGGGGATGAATGTCATTTAATTTCGTGATCATTCAAGGAGGTCAAAAAACAATTTTGATCACTAAACAAATCTTCAAATCTATAGTTTTTTTTTCCAATTGTTTCTCACTCTAAACTTCAGTAAAAATGTTTTTGGGGACAAGAAGGGCCTCCAAAAACCTTTACCCCCCCTTTTAAGGGAGTAAAATTACGATTTTACACATTTTTCGAATAGCGTTTTCTGCCATTAGTCGAGACGGCACCAAGGCGGGCACCTAACTGGACCCGCCTAGAGTATGCCACCTTGCCCACCACTAGGACTTTTTGAAAAAAAACTGCCTAGGCGACAAGGCAGTTGGTATTAGTGTCACAAGGAATATATGGATAAGAAATTCTAAATAAAAAATAAATAAAAAATTGGTATTAGTGTCAACCTTACCTCAAAAATAAAAAAAATAAAAACCAATTAGTATTTGTGTCAACTCACCTCAAAAATAAAAAATTAAAAACCAATTGGTATTAGTGTCACAGAGAATATAGGGATAAGAAATCCTAAATAAAATACCTGTGTAAATAATTGAAAGCGTGCCATGCAACTAGGTCTAAAAATCTAATTGTAATATCGAGGGATCCACCTCAGCCAAACAAATTAAAGATACATTTAGTCAGCATTAGATGGGATGTGGCCCCATGAACTCTAGTACTGGCTGAGATTAGGAGAGAGATGAAAGAGCACTTGAAGGGGGTGAAAAAAAAGAAAAAGGAGGCAAAGAAAACACATGAAGAAATTTTAAGGAGTGTAGATATTTATGGAGTTTGGGAAGAGGAAGATGTTTATGCCGAAGTTGGATCTTCCAATAGGCCAAAAAGAAGAGGGCTTATGGATGCTTTCCTCCCCCCCACCCCACCAACCCCATCCCCCCCGGATCCTAAGATTCTACCATGAGAAAGGGGTCAAACAAGTTTAGGGACCCAATTTAAAAAGAGGATAGAGATAAGGTGGCACAATCTGTGGCCAGGAGGTTCTTCCAAGCAGGCATTTCTTTTAATACCACTACCTTGAGTAGCTTCCACACTATATTGGAAGTAGTAGGCCCACTTGGACCAAGGATTAAGGCTCCAACTGCTTATGAGCTTAAGGTGCCATTGCTTAGGAAAGAAGAACAGCTCACTAATAACTATTAGAAAACCCATAGGGACGCGTGGGGTATGATTGCAATATCATGACCGATGGTTGCACATATAAGAGGAATAGAAGCATTATGAATTTGATGGTAAACTGTTCATTAGGGAAAATGTTCTTAAGGTCTATTAATGATGTGGAATTCATTTGTAATTTGGTGGACCAATGCATAGAGGAAGGAGAGGATAGAGTCGTCCAAGTAGTGACCAATATGCACATCGCTAATATGATGGCCACTAAGTTATTGATGGAGAAGAGGCCACATATTTTCTGGTCCCTTTGGGCAGTTCACTGCATAGACCTCACGCTTGAGGGAATTGGTAAGAGGAAGTCAATCAACACAACCATAAAAAAATGAGGACCTTCACAGTTTATTTATACAGTCATGCTCAAGTAAGAACATAATATAGAACCTAATACATACTATGTTTATGCTTCTTTGTTACTGATTTTAGTTCTTTTGAATGCATTTCATTGTGAGTTTTTCACATAGGGAATTTTATATTGGTCAGGTCTTAGCCATGATGAAGACGTTCACTGAGAATACAAACTTGGTGAGGCCAAGGGTGACTAGAATTGCCACCCCCTACTTGTCATTGCAATCCTTATATGATCAAAAGGAAAACCTGAGGTCGATGTTTGTATCTGAGGATTGAACCAAGTCCAAGTGGGCCAAGAATGCAGATAGAAAGTTGTTTTGGATATTATCATGGACTCGAGATTCTGGAATAACGTCCAAATGCATTGTATGTTTTTCTCCCATTAGTAAAGGTTCTTAAAATGGTTGATGCTTAAGAGGAAACCAGCTATGGGCCACATCTATAAAGCCATAGAGGACACAAAGGAAGAAATCAAGATATTTTTTGAGAATAATGAGAAAACGGTTGTGAAATCATCATCATTATCGTTAGAGCCATTTCCCAACTATTTGAGGTTAGCTACACAAATCATGGTCTGCCATTCTGCTCTATCAAGGGTCATACCCTCAGTAAGGCCATAAGTCCCCATATCATTTCTCACTACTAACAATTATGTCCTTTTGGGCCTACACCTTGTCCTTTTTGAGCCTTCCACTTGAACCAACTTGCAACTCCTAACAAGTGATGTATTTGATCTGCACTGCACATGGCCAATCCACCTGTCTACTTTCTCTCATCTTATCGCCTATTGGAGTCACATCTAAGTTCTCCTGAATGTATTCATTTCAAATACATCTCAACATCCTCATCTCAGTTACACTCATCCTATGGGTATCTCGTTTCTTGACCGCCCAATATTCCGCTCCATAAAGAAAAGCTGGTCTCACAGTTGTCTTATAGAATTTCTCCTTCAGCTTCATTAGTATGCGGCGATCACATGAAACTCCGATTCCACATCTCCACTTTGCCTCTCAGCTCTAATTTTATGCGCGACATCTTCTTCAGTCTCTCCATTTTCTTGGATTACCGACTAAGATATTAAAAGTGCGCTCGTTTTTATATTTTTGGTCGTCCATCTTAACTAGTTCCTCGTCTCTACTCCTATTATTACTAAACTTACATTCCATATACTCTATTTTAATCCAGCTAATCGTAAAATCTTTAGATTTTAGAGCATCCCCAAAGTTCTAACTCTATGTTGACGTCGTTTCAGGTCTCATCGATCAAACTTATTTCGTCCACGAACAACGTATATCACGGTATCTTTTATGGTGCCTAGTTAAGTTGTCCATAACTAAGACAAATAAGTGTAGGCTCAACTCATTACTGACCCCTAATGTAGACCTATTGTCACTGAAACCTCACTCGTCTCCGCAGTAGTTGTTCGCACACTAGTTAGCACTCCCTCGTACATATCTCTCACCAAGTCGATGTCGTGTTCGGATACTCCTTTCTTTTCCAATACCCACCAAATCAAATCTCAAGGTATTCTATCATAAGCTTTCTTTAGATCAATAAGGACCATGTTGAGGCATTTTCCCTTCGTCCTAAGCTTCTCAATCAATTGCATAAGAAGGAAAATAACCTCAATAGTTCACCTCCCTGACATAAAATCGAATTAGTTTACTAATACAATTGTTTCATGCCTTAATCGTTGCTCAATCATTCTCTCCCACAACTTTATAGCGTGGCTTGTAAGTTTGATCCCTCGATAGTTCGCACAATTTTATATTGTCTCCTTTATTCTTCCAAATAGGTACCACAATACTTTTTCTCCATTCATCTAGCATTTTCTTTATTCTCAACACCTTGTTGAATAGCTTGGCCGGCCAAACAACGCCAATCTCCCCCATGCACTTCCAAACATCAATCGAGATACCATCTGGTCCTAAAGCCTTTCTTATCTTCATCTTCTTCAAAGCTTTCTTTCACTTATGATATCCTAATCCTGTGAACATATTTATGACCTCTACCCTTATTTATGTCAACCGTGCCTTCTACCACTATGTTCCCATTGTGTTTGTCATTAAATAATTTTTAAAAAATAAACTCTCCACCTTTAGTTGACCTCTTCATCCTTCACCAAGACCCTTTGATCCTCACTCTTAATGTATTTAATATGGTCTAGATCCCTACACTTTTTTTCCCTTATTTAATATATCTAACTTTGTGTTGATACCGCTTCAGGTCTCATCAGTCAAAATTATGTCGTCCACGAACAACATACACCACGGTATTTCATCTTGTAAGTGACTACTTAAGTCGTCCATAATTAAGACAACGAAGTATGGGCTCAACGCTGATCCCTAATGTAAACCTATTATCACTGAAAACTCACTCGTCACTCCACTAGTTGTTCACATTCTAGGTGACGCTCCCTCATACATATCTCTCACCAAGTTGATATAGTATCTGGAGACTCCTTTCTTTTCCAACACCTACCAAATTAAATCTTGAGGTACTTTATCATAAGCTTTTTGTAGATCAATAAAGACCATATGAAGGTCTTTTCCCTTCACCATAAATAGAAACTACCGGCATGAGAGGCCCCTACACTTTAGCAGGGTACTAGCTTAACCCTGCTCACTTTTACACTGATCATGAGGTACATAGCAAGTTTGAATTTATGGATGCATTCAACCAAATGCAATATCAAGCTCAAGCCCAATCCCGAAGTGCAGGACAAGGTAATGATGTTATTAGAGATGTATAGGGTCTTTATTGGGTCACTTGGTAAGAAGGTGGAATCAGGCAGAAGACTAAGATCCTCTCCTAGTGAGTTTAGAACTTCCTTATTTTGATTTTATGATTTGAGTAATGAATTCCAATAACACAGATACCTAATTTTCTACATTCACATTTATGTGAAATAGCTGCATGGTGGATGGGCCATGGGGAAGCACCCCTAATTTCTGGCAAATGGTTGTCTCTATACTAAATCTGACTTGCAGCTCATTTGGATGTGAGAACAACTTCAACACCTATGAAATGGTAATATTATTTAACAGTTAATACTTCATTACTTATATAGTAATTGTTGTTTGTTTCTTTACTTAGTTTATTACCATATTAAATTAATTAATTATGTATATATGTTTTTGTAAATTTTTATTGTTCATGCATTTATGTTTCTATAAATTTTTGTTGTTCAATTAGTTTTTTCCTATTACGTGCATACAAAGAAGAGGAATAGACTAAAGCAAAAGCGACTGAATGACTTAGTCTTCGTTCAGTATAATCAGAAATTGCAAGACTGTCATTGACAACTGCACCACAATGAAAAGGAGGCGATTGAACCTGCTAATATGGATGACACATGTGAGTGGGTAGTTGATGCCGAGGACGATGACGTATTCCCTGAAGAGACCTTGACTTGGGGCCTAGTTTATGAGGCTGTTGGGATAGCAATGAGTACTATGAGGACCACTTAGGCTCCATCTCAATGCCAAAGGAAGGGGAAGGCAACGGAGAAAAAGAGGAGGAGGACGATGGGATCAAGAGAGGAAGATGAAGAAGTAGATTCAGGAGAGATGAGGGATGACACTCAATATGTTGAGGAGGGCGAGATGACCCTGATGATGATAGCATGGCATCATCATGATCAAATACTTGGCTACACTTGAAAACCCCAAGTGGTGATGCCATAGAGTTGAGTGGTGGAAATTTGAGTTTCGAGATGGTGACATAAATTTGTTGTCTTTTGTCTTTTTTTACTTTTGATCCATGGCCAAGTAACCCTTTGTGATTTTGAGTATTATTTCTAAGTTTCTACAATGATATTTGGGAATTCATGCAATTTGATGTGTCTTACATAGATTTAGGTTTCATAAAAACTTTTGGCAAAGTTTTACATTGGCTGCCTACCTAACACAATCCATCTCCTTTACCTAGGCTTGGGATGGGATAAAGGAACGTTTAAAGTCCTCACCCTTCTTAAACCACTCACTATATTTGTAATACTTGTTTTTTTTGCCTTTATCTCAATAGGTTTGGGGCTCTAAAATTACCTTAAAAATTGTCTAAGGTTGAAACCCGTGTCCTAAGAACTCCTTATTCCTTTTTGCTTCTTTTTTTTCTTCTTTTGTTTTTTTTTTTGGAGGGGGGGGGGAGGGGAGGGAGCCAGGGGCTGTCCCTACCCATCCTTGTTCTAGGGAGCTCGCCTAGGCAGCTAGGCCCCCAAACCGCCTTGGTGTGCACCTATGCTTTTCTTAACATTGTAAGGATAGTAAAAATTGACCGACTCACTTAAACAAACATAAACGTAGATTTTTTCAGAGAATTTTGATATAACCACCATTAGAGATGGTGTTTTTTTCCCTCAAGCCATAAAACACACTGAGAGCGAACCGGCATAGAAATCTAAATCGAGAGAAGTTTTTACCACGAACTATACACCTTGTCTACCATCTAACTACACAATAAAAAAGAGAGTTCCAAGGCACGAGATGTAAACCAAGACATTATCAAAGAACAGATTTTCTAGGGCATTGCGCCATAGCTTCTTAGTTAAATCTCAACGGTACACTAAGTAGTACTTCAATTGAGAGGATTTCAAGTGTGTCAAGCAAGAAATACCCCTCTACATAGTAAACACTCAAACCGGTTTGGTCACATATCAGAATTTGTTAGAGTCAACCTAGTTATAGTGAGATTAGATATAAAACTTGGGTTGCTACGTAACAATCAATATTCAAAAATTCAACCGCCCAAGTGTCTAGACGGCCTATCGCCTAAAACACCTAGGAGGGGCACCTAGGCGGCTTGCGTCTAGGTACCAACCTAGGTAGGCAAGGCACCACCTAAGCGCTACAGTCAAGATGTCCGCCTAGGTACCGCCTCAATGCAAGTTGTGGAGGGAGGAAAAATGCCCTCGGCTACTGTCAAAAAAGAAATTCCCCCCTCCCCCACCTTTTTAGGGGGGAAAGGGGTTTTGGGGGGACATTCTATAACCCCAAAACCAAATCCATGCAATCTAAAGAGAAAAAATCTCCCCAAAAACCTTTATTTTGTGATTTATGGAATGAGCGATAAATTTTTTAATTTCTTCCGAAATAAAAAACAATGCTTCGTAGTAGTTTTCGGAACTTCTAGTGGTCAATAGTGAGGACTTTTGGCGATCGAATAGACGAGGTTTACACCATTATGATATTTAAATAAGGGTTTTGAGTTTTTTTGCTATAACGTATTATGTTTTGAATTGTTTGATTTTTCTTTTTTAACTTTTTTTTCCTCTTATGATATATTTACATGTTTGTAGTTGAAAGATTGATTTTTTTCTTTTTTGTGCTCAACTGATTATTAACTCGCTTGGACAATGAAATTGGTCCTATATCGAATTCTTTTATGAATAATTAGTTCTTATTTTGTATAATGTGTGATGATTTGATATCCTATTAGTTTGGCATTACTTTTTCGATATTTTTACATATTTGTAGATGGAACATTTACCGATTTGGACTTATATTTTGTGAATAGTCATAAACATTGGATGAAATTGTTATTTTGTGAATATTTGATATCCAAAAACCAAATCTTATGGATATTAATTAATAAATAATAATCATATTATAGCTTCCATCTTAATTAATAGTGCCTATGCCTTTTTGAACATTGATCACAATATAGAGCCCATGTTTCATGAATATCATAAGAAGCTGAGAGTAGTTTATGGTAAGCTTCATTATTTCGTGTAAATTTTAAAAGTCCGTAAATGCACCGGTGGGCAAGCTATAAATGCACCAATATGCACTCATACCCATATATAACACATAAATAGCAGTACATACACATGCATGTGTGCGCACAAACACAAATACAAATAGACAAGCATTTGCATGCATGAATGCATTCATACATGTTCAGTTTGACTCCACAGTTCAGTTTGGACATGTCAATAGATGATTAAGATTCAGTAAAGTATTTGAAGCAACACGTTTCGTTTATACTGGTGGATTCAAAATAGAGTACCTTTAAATGCTCCATCATCACCATCAGAGCCTTATCCCAACTATTTGGATCGCTAAACGAATCTTATTCTGCCATTCTACTCTATCAAGGGTCATACCCTCGTTAAGACCATAAGTCCCTATATATTTTCTCACTACTTCCATCTATGTCCTTTTGGGCCATCCCTCTGCCCTTTTGGAGCCTTCCACTTGAACCAAGTCGCCCCTCCTAATTGGTGCTATATTAGGTCTAGCTACACATGGCCAGCACACCTAAGTCTACTTTCCCTCATCTTATCGCCTATTGAATCCAATTTTGAATGCTCCCTATGAACTAAAATTAACATTCATTCATCAATTTTGCTCAAACAATGATCATGCCTATCATATTTTATGGGTGGGTAGAAAAGAAAAAAATAACCATATAACCTACAGGTTTAAAAGAAAAGCTTTTCATATTACATGTATATCATTAAAACTACAGAAGTCTCATTATCCTTCAAAAGGAAAGGCAAGCTCAACCAGATCACTATTATTAAAAACGTCAAAATAAGCACCCCATTCTCCACAAAGCCCATAGTTACAAAATGAAAAACGAGCAAGTTGAGGTTGTTTACATCTCCTCTGGTTGAATTAATATTATTCAAATCAGATTGGATGTCAAACCAGAGAGAGCATTTTATTGGACATGATAGTACATGATAGTACCAGCATTTTATTGGACATGATAGTACCAGCATTTTTTTCTTTTTTTTTTATATGTTCATTGTGTGATGGTCTAATAAGGGTGAGGACCTTAATCTTTGTATTAACCTGTCCCAAACCTAGGTCAAGGAGGTAGGTTGCATTAGGTAGCAGTCAGCATAAAACTTTGCCACATCTTATCATGAATGCTAAAGAGCCTACCCCAAATAATTGGGATAAGGCTTGGATGATGGTGATGATATGTTCACAGTGAGAATGGATGGTGGAACAATATGTTAAAGCATCACGCCCCCTAACCAATAGATGCATGCCTAACTGTCAAGTTGACGGCAACAACTAGAGTTTAAATTTGTAACCGTTAATAGCTCCCAAAAAAAAAAACTAGATTTCAAATTTGTAACAGATCCAGATACTTTAAGTATTCATTCCATTTCTTTTTTTTTTCTTTTTTGAGTTACAATAAAAATTACAACGTGTTAAGGGTACGTACATCCACTTGCATTATGATTTAAAATAAAAAAGTGACCAATCAAGATGCCATAGTCACCAAAATGGTATAGTAGCACGTGAAAAATGACTAACGAGGTAAGACCCCATGTAATCATAAGTATTTTACAGCCAGGTACCAAGCAAATTGCTGTTAAAAGCCCCAAGCCTAATGAGAGGGTAAATACCAACCATTCAGTATGTTCCTTATTGTACCATTGGGGCTCTTCCACATTGACTTCAGGCCAAATTCCTTAACCCTAGATTCATCTGCATGCATGAACATGAAAAAAAAGCCTATTAAAATCCAGACACCATGAATAATATGCATTAGATGAGATTCATCAACACAAACAAGATAGTTCTCCGATGATAACAACAGTGACAAATTGCTCAAAATTACAAGTTCTGTGGGATCAGAAAATCCTTATAGGCAACCCACTACACAATATCTGCTCATAGAGAAATTTCTATAATCAAGACTTTTAAGCCAAGATAGAATGCAAGAAATCGAACCAAAAATAATAATAATAACAATAAAGAAAACAGCAAAAGTTTTGTAACTGGATCCCAAGGAGCAGATATTTACTAGGAAATCCAGCAAAAATTGCTCATAACCTGAGACTTGGGAACTAATAGTGTAACTGTGGGGAAGATAAAGGGCCTAACTAGGGAATAACTTAAGAACTGCATGTAAACCCACGGTAATTATATGATACTATGGCTGTTATATCCTTATGCACTTAATATATCAAGACAATATGTATGTATCAAGAAATATATCAATCTGACTAAGAGACATTTTGGGATCTCTACCAGTGACAATTTTCTAACAAGAAAGTCGTGTTTTTCCAAGGCCATCCCTTCAATGAGAATGCCAGACACTTAAAAGTTGGTGTTTATGCGACACATAAAAAAATAAAAACAAAAAACCTATTCTAAAACTCATAGCCCGCTAGTCAATTTCGATGTGCTTTTTGTCATGGAATACCAGATTAATAGCAACCTACATGGAACCAGCTTTATCTCCGTAAAGGGAGTAAGGAGATTTGATGGTCAAAAGAAGCTCACTGAGTAAGACATGTGACTAAATATTTATAATACATGTGGAGACAATACACAATTCTCCACTTCGGTAGATGACCTAGAAATAGTATAATACGATGTACTATTGACAAATATCCATCAAGAGATTGCTCATGTACTGGCCAACAGCATGAACAACATTGGATATGATCATAGGAAAGTATATATGATCTACCTAGTAAGCATTTGACTTAACATGTTATTGTCCAGCAGTGCATAAACTCTCCCCCAGTCCAAGTAATCTTTATAACTGAATAACAACTAATATAGACTAACTCAAAAGTTTAGTTTCCATTTCAAGAGTTATGCCACTGGAACCGTAAAGTCTAACTCAAAGTTTGGTAATCATTCCAGATAAGAACACTGGGATCATCAAGCGTGATCAAACTATCATGCAGATACCATAGCAGTGCCACAATACAGGCATAAGCGAATGAAATAAACATGGAGAGATCATTATCACCCTATCAAAACAAATCCTAGCCATTGTCTCTCAACCTCTTAAACCATGCCCAGGGGGCCGCCTCCAATACAAAAAAAGCCTTCTAAAGATGATACACAAAGACACAATGAAACATCTTTCACTTCCATCCTTGGGGATGGTCTCAGGAAATTCACCCTGTCGAGACCCTCACCTAACTCATTCTTTGATAATATCCAAAAGAGCCACTAAACTTGGCTCGTGTCATTCTAACAATCATCTGATTTGAGCAGTTCCAAACGCATTGGCAATCAATTGCTTTAATTCCCTTTAGAAGGGAAAGCAGGTTCCAAGATCTATTCCAATGCAAAGCTTCCAGCACTTCATGACCTTTTCTCAGCAAATCTAAACAAATCCTTGTACATTCTGGGTTCACAGAATGATTCGAGTAAAAGGGCTCATGATGGTTTGCAAATGAACCATAAAGACAGGATGATCTGAAGAAGCAAAATCCAAAAGGAATGGTGCACCTGAGAGTTATGGATAGTTTCGAATCTGTGGCTCAAGGGATCTCGGTACGATTTGGCTGTTCCAGGGGAAGTTAGAATGGTATCCACTCCATGGGAGCAAGAGAAACTCTTATGATAGGATTTTGAGGTTTGATACAAAATTTCTGGAGACCAATGATAACTTACTGTTATCACACAGGTTTACCACAAAAATAATATAGAAAAGCAAATTCCCTTGCTAGAGAAAAAGTGGAGGTCCACTAGTTTGTGGACAACCTCCCCACTTTAACTGACCCAGAAACAACCAACTTCACAAGACCCCCAATTGGGTTAACTCATAACCTGACCCTGTTGACTTGACTGAGTTATGGAAGAAAACTTACAGATCTTATGTGATGTTTAGGAAACAAGAGAGAGAGACATGGGCTCTCAAGTGCTCTCAATTTGTGTGTGCTTAACAGATGTATGCACAAGGAAGGCCGGCCAGCCGACCAGCCGTGCCTTGGCTGTGGCTGTAGTTGCAGTTGGGGCCAAAAATACCTTATTTTACCTTCAAACCAGTGTTTTAAAACGCGGCCGCAACATGCAGGATGCACTGGTAGCCGCATTGCATAACATCTATACGCTTTGGTGGGATGTGCCCATATATGTATCGCATGCCACCGCATAGCACATAGCCCCGCATAGGGCGCATATGCAGCCGGCATGGGAAATGAAAAATACCCCCTCGAAAAGGGGTATTTTAGTCTTCATAGGCCCCAAAAAGGGGACGAAAGGGTTTGGAGGGGTATTAAACCCCCCAAACCACCAAAATCAGCAACATCTGTGGCCTTTAGGACATCAAATCAATAAAAAAAAAAGTGGCAGAAATTTAGTTTTCGAAATTCTTGGATATTCGTCTTGGATGATCTTTGGTTGTTGACTTGTTTATTTTGGGTGTTGATTTGACGAAGTTTTAGCAAAGTTTTGACAACAAATCAAGGGGGGCCAAGAAGAAATTGAAGTTCAATCTTCGTATACTTTTTAGTTTGTATTTTGTAACTATAAAGTTTGTAGTTGCAAATTTGTGATTATGATTGTTGAATGTTTTATGAAGTTAGTTTCAAATTTCTAGTTTCTACTTTTTGATGTCTTCTATGATCTATCAGGGGATAGTGGATACAGAATCTCCGACGGCTAATACTTTTGGAGTTAATGAATAAATTAAATACCTACTATCACATAAATCACCTCCATACTTTTTCCTATGCATTAACCTATTTTTTTAGATTTTTTCAAATTGTTTTTATATTTATTGATCGCATTAGGGTGATGCACCCACATCTAGGCCACATCGAGCCGCATCAGCCCCCCCAATGCATCAAGCGCATTCTGCGTTTTAAAACACTGCTTCAAACTATTTCTAAGAGGCCATGCCCCTCGCCCCACATGGCCTCGCAGTACATGAGAGCCCCATCATGTGGTTATAGGGCCTCTTCATGGACTAATGTGGAGAAAAAGAGACCATAACACAAATGTAATTTTGATTGAACTTGATGTTAGCCTGACCCAACCCAACTTTTATACTGGTTGAGGTTGACCAGAGCAGGTCTTGAAAAACCAGATAGGGCCTGCATGCTATGCCCCCACTTGCTTGGCACTATCATTGTGTAAGTCTCCATTAATTTGGACCATTGCTGGGATTTGAAGTATGATTTCCACAAGATTAAATGAATGTTAAAAGACAAAATTAAATGACTGATCTGTGAATCCTACAACTAAAAGGATAGTTATGAGAACAATTTTAAAAAACAATAGGAAAATGGATAAAGTTATTCTTTTTTTTTTTTTGATAAAATAGGGTCAACCACAGTATTAGCTAATCAAGTGTGTGCTTCTACTAAAAGAATGCAGGCTTTCAATTGAAATAAACATATATTTTATGATAAAATATGATAATTCTATAATTGTCCAGAATGATTACCACTAACCAGGAGTTATTGTTGCACATTTCACACCAACATTGTACCTGTAGCATTCAAACATTTATAAAGAGTTACCGATAAAACTTGGGTGACTAAAATGGAACAAGAATCAGCCATATACTTGCTTCTCTTGAAAGAAAAGAGAACACCACAAAGAAAGAAATATACATCATTGTAACATAAAAATTGCTGGTTCCAGAAACAGCAGAATAATCCCTTTGAGGACATAACCCAAAGTATGCATGTGCATACCACTATCTGACAAAAGAGACGATTCAACCTTTTTTTGAGGAGAATCTGGCAACTCTCGGCGTACATAATCTCACCCACATGCACGCATGTGTACCCCACACACATAGAGACTCCCAACTAGTTCTATTTTTTTAGTTTTTTATAACACTGACATGTAGAAATCCATGTTATTAGGACTGCACCAGCCAGTGAACCAGTGGAGTTGTGGTGGTCTGTTGGATTTGCCAAAACAAACCAATTCACTGGTCAGACCGGTCAAATTTTATATTAAATTCGATAATTAAAAAATACGAATAAAATGAAAAAAATGAAAGTAAATAAAAAATATTGAAAACTATAAAAAATCCAAAAGATAATATATATATATATATATAACCATCACTAAAAGAAAGAAGCCAAAGAAAAGGACAAGTATACAAATTAGAATATTACATAATGCATAAAATCATTAAGAAGCATTAAATTTGAAGGGCATTACACAACTAAAGTGACTCCCACATCTATAGTCCATACAAACCCCACATCATAATGGTTTCACAACCCATAAAGCAATCTAGCAAAGTAAAAAACATGGCCTTCAAAAGGTTACCTATACGACAGGTTTTGAAACTATTGATAGTAGGGAGTTAATACGCCCTACAATAACAAGATTTGCCAGTGTTAATAAAAATATTGAACCTTTGATAAAGTTCTTGACGATAAAGGAAAGTGATACATGGCCAGCCATTGGGAATGTATGTGACGATGGAGAGGGAAAAGGGTACCATCACTGGACATTCAAAGGAATAGGGCCCCAATATGAGAAGTTCTTAAAAGATTATTGACATGAGGTTGGATGTTAGTTACAAGGATCATGTACTTTGGTAGGCAATCCCGTCTAGGATCTTGATTTCATAGTTCCCAGAATGGATCTCTCAAGGATATCGATTTTTAAATTTTGGGATCTTGATTCCCATTGTTAGGGATTTCTATACCTGCAATTAGGGATCTTGATCAACCCACATGTTGGTGCCCAAATAAAGAGAGATGGCACAAACCGAGTAGCTTGAGCTGGGTTTTAGCAAAGAAGGAAACAGAGAAGATCCAGAAATAGAGAAAGATTAAGCAGTCAGAGGTAAAACGAGCACTTGCTGCTCTAGGATTTTGAATAATATTCATAGCATAATCATCCATTATGCTTGAGCATATCCTTTATATAACAAACCTAAACAAGATTTAATCCTGGCCATCCGTCTAATCTAATCATGGTCATTCATTATAAAAGACTTTAAGAGAATAAAAAGGCATTAAAAACTCTAGAAATTACTACTTATGCCCCTAAGTAAACAAAATGACTCAAATAATAAATAAAAGACAAAAGGACAGATCCAATAACTGTTTTGCACTTCTGTGATTCCTCTTGTACACTTTAAGCTTAGCTCTCTTAGCTAGACACTCGAGCACTATTCATCTGTTGTTTTTCTTTTTTGTCATCTTCCTCGCCTTGCCATTAGGCGCACGAGTTTTTAGCACCTGATGCATCGGCTGCCATGTACTCATTTTTTAATAAGCAATTTTTGCTTGCACCTGACAATTTTTATAAAGAGCACCGGCTTGGGGGCTGTTTGATACTCACTTCTACCAGTCTACTTCCGCATCAAATTGAGAACAAAAAGTGGTTGTAGATCAATTTTATATTGTTCTTACCTTATCTACATCTTCCAAAACATTTTTCATTTTCCCAATGTCCTCAAACCTCGTTTCAATGCCATGCGCCACACAACATCCAATAAATTTTTTTTTGTTAGAGTGGGGACAGGGGGTGGGGGGCTAATCCTTTCCCTTTCTTTTTTTGTTTTTCTTTTTTTTTTTTGCTTTTGAATGCTAACATGGAACCTCGGTAGGAACGGATTCTAAGGGTCATTTATGGCATCCTGTCACCTTGACCAATTCCCTTCAGTGCATAGTTGACAATTTCCCTCCATGTGCATAGTTGATTGCGCTGTTTGTGATAAAATGGACAACATTGCGCTGCCCACATCCTCAACCATGATGGAGATCAGAACACAAGTAGCCACGAGTATTTTCTATAGTAGCGACAGATTCCTCCTAATTTTTTCTCATATTTGGAGGATGAAAACCCTAGGAGGGTTTCTAAGAAGAACAAGAAGAGCACGAAATAGTTTTGGTGTTTTTTTGTAGTTTTTAAGGCTATTTCAGACGTTTTTATTTATTTATTTATTATTGGACCAGTTAGGGACTTTTGAGTTCTTTTAATTAAAGTTAGGGAGTTTAATTTCAAGTTATATTTAAGTTAGGACCTTTTGGTCAAAAGTTAAATTGTAAGGACAAATATTGTCCAAAACAATAATTTTTCAATATAAACAAGAGCATGGATGGGCTGGAGTGTCATTCATATATTCTTCTTAAGAAAAGAAGTACTTCATATCGTAAAAGAAGCCTAAGGATTGATCCCTAAGTGGGAGTAAACCCTATGGAATCTCCAAAATTGTGTGCTTCTTACTGATTTTTCTTGGTTTGTTCAAGTTTTCCTACATCAAGTGGTATCAGAGCATGGTTCGAGGACTGTTGGAGATTGCGAGGGCTTGTCGTGGAGGTCTTAGTCGTAGGGATGTCGATCTGAACCGACTGTGCAAGGAAATCAACAACTTGACGAAGAAGGTTACAAAGCTATTGTGGCTCAAATGGTGCTAGCAACAAAGTGCCCTAAACGAAGAGGAATCTACATGGATAGATCCAAATCGTGAGGTTTTTATGGAGAATGGCATGAATCAGAGTCCGACTTAGAGTTGGAGCGGAATGATGAAGCTACCTTCAACCACCTGTTCTATGCATGTGCTCCGCTTGGGAGCCTCATGCTCGAGAGAACAAATCATGGGATTTAGTTGATCTACATGATTTGAAGGAGAAGAGGTTGATCTTGGTGTAGGTCATATTGAAAGTCAAAAGGTTGTCGATTGGGATCTGCCACCAATTTTCGATACATACTTAGATGATGAACATGATTTTAAAAGAGATCTAATCTCTGACGGTGATCAAGATTTCGTGGGTGAACCGATCATTGACGAAGAAAAAGATGAAGATCTGGAACATTTAGGAGATTTAGGGCACTGAAATCAGAGTAGCGCAGTGGAAGTGTGGTAGACTCAGACTCTGCAAATTGTGACCCTGATTTTAGAAAGTGATCAACTAGATGTTGAGAAAACCTCCAAAGGACATGATTTCCAATGGGAGTTCACAAATAACTGAATTTGATAAATTTGCATGGATTCCTCATAATCCATATCAGGACATAATTCTTGAGGAATTTTTTTTTACCTCGAATAATATTTGAGCCGACAAAGAAAAAGACAGTCAAAGAAGGTGGTTTTGATGTTGAATTCATCTTAACACACTTCAAAACTCAAGGACAAGTTTTCTCCAACAAGGGAAGAATGATGGTGGGCAAAAGTCTTCTTATTTTGTATTGTTATTCAATTTCAATGATGTATATTGTAGTTCTAGTTTTAGCGTTTATTTCTAGGATTTTTAAGATTTCTAGGGTTTTTATTTATTTATTTATTTATTTATTTTGATAAAGTTAACTGTATCGCTATAAATATTTTACATGGATTGTTTGAACCAAGAATCCCTCCATGCTAGGACTCTCCGTAAAAATTAGGTCTACCGACCCTATACAAAATGATTGTATGCATTTGTTCAATGTTATACAAAATATAAAATGAGATTACAAAAAATGGGCTTATAGTATTGCCCCTTTACACCAGCAGTCTGTGATCTTAAGCAAGCAAAAAACCAAGCCACACAGTATTACATCGTGGTCCCTTTGTGGTCCGGATCGAAGATAGAGGCTTCACTCAGAGCCCTGGCCCCATCCTTTGCCAGGAGATCGGTTAGCTCGTTTGACGTCCTCAAGGTATGCGTCCATGAGACGTTTATATCCCTGCAAATATCAGCGATCTCGTCAAAGATGAAAGAAGGATACCATGGAGTAGAGGAAGTCCCTCTTGCCCATGATATTATATTTGTAGCGTCTCCCTCCACTATTTGGTTTTGCCCCCATGATCGGTTGAAGCCCTTGATGCCCAAAAGAATGGCCATAGCTTCAGTGTGCTGAGAATCTTGAATGCCAAGGTATTTAGAGTAGGTGAACAAAATTGTGCGATTTTGGTCTCTGAAAACTCCTCCTGCTCCGACATGACCAGGTTTTCCCATGGAACAACCATCAAAGTTAAGTTTGATTGTTCCTTGTGGGGGAGATTGCCAGTTGTGGGAACTCTTTCTCTTGTGAGGACAATGGCGCATGATGTTTCTCCAATGACTTAAAAAGTGTTCGCTGTGATCCCTGGAAAGGTTTGGTGGTTGGTTGCCCAAAAAATTATTAAGGAAGTAATTTTGTGGAGTAAGGTTGGACCTTCAGTAACATTTCCTTGGAATCTCCTGGAATTTCTTTCTTTCCAGATATTCCAAATTGTGGCTGCTACCTCTGCCTCCCAAAGTGATCGTCCTGCCTTGGACCAGTATGTGGCAGGTTAATAGGATAGGAGTTCCATGACAGTTGATGGCATTACCTATTGGACTGCGCAAAGCTGCAATATATGACCCCAAATGTCATGGGCCATATTGCAATGAATGAAAATATGTGAGTTTAATTCTTTTTCGCATTGACATAAAACACTTCTATTGGGGATGAGAATGCCTCTTTTTTGGAGCTGATCCACTATAAGGGCCCTTTGCAAGCCCGCAATCCAATTAAAGAACTTCAGTCTGGGGGGTGCAATGGTGAACCACACCGTTGATAAAACCAAGGAGGGATTGTGTGGAAAAGTGGGTGGCTGAATAAGTTTTTTGTAAAAGGATGCAACCGAGAACATACCAGAGGATGTGAAAGACCCTATTAACATGTCCATCCCTTGTATTACTATGCAGGAGGAGTGAAGGGTTGCTGACAGGGAGAGAAAGTGTAGTGTTTCCTCATCAGTTAGGTTCCTTCTGAATGAGGGATCCCACTCCCTTCGATTTCCCACCACTGCAATATCTTCTACGACTATCAATTCTTTGTTTGAAGCAATGTGGTAAAGGGAGGGATTGAGGTCCCTTAGGGGAGTGTGTCCGAGCCAGATATCCGACCAGAATCGCACTCTTGTTTCCTCCCTTGGATGGGATCGAATGAAGTTCTTGAAGAGGGAGTGGGCAGATAAGAAGGATTTCCACACTCTTGAGGCATTGTTGCAATTCCTTGGTTCTGGCACCCATGTCCCTTTGGGGATCTTGTCTTTGCTCCACAAGACCTATGCCCATAGAAAATCAGTCTGGGTAGCCAGCCACCACCACCATTTACCTAGAAGAGCCTGGTTATGTTTTCTTAGGATTTTGATCTCGAGGCCTCCCTGTTGTCTTAGTAGGCAAACTTTATCCCAAGAGATTAAAGTGGAACTTTGATCTCTCTGCTTGGCCCGACCATAGGAAGTTTCTCATAAGTTGTTCCACTCGGTTAGTCACAGAAATTGGCATTTGGAAAAGTGACATAAGGTAGACCGGAGCGTTGGCTAAGGTTGCTTTGATCAGCGTGGTACAGCCTGCCTGGGAAAGGAATCTTCCTTTCCACCCCGCCAGTCGCCGATCGACCTTGTCTATGATATGAGACCATTGTCTCTTTTTCGGTCTTCCAAGGCCTAAAGGTAAGCCTAGGTCCAACGTTGGGAGGTCCTCCACTTTGCACTTCCACGATGGAATAAGTGCCTGGATATCTCCGCTAGAGATCACAACCCCCATCATCTTAGATTTCTCCATGTTGACTTTGAAACCTGCAGCCTCTTGAAAACATTTGAGGTACAATCTCAAATTTTCAACTTCTTGGGAGGAGGCATCTAAGAAGACAAGTGTGTTATCTGCATACTGCGAGTGGGACACAACTGCGCCACGAGTAGAGGTCTTGAAGCCCAAAAGGAGACCAGCATGGTAGAGACGGGATATGGAGCAACTAAACACTTCTGCTGCAATGGTAAAGAGGAGGGGAGAAAGAGGATCCCCTTGACGTATCCCCCTCGAAGAAGGGAAAAAACCTTTTGGGGAACCATTTATGAGGATCGAAAAGTGAGGGTTACATAGACACCCTCTCATCCAAATCCTCCACCGATTTCGAAACCCCATTCTTCTCATGACCTCTTCCAAGAGAGACCAATCTACGTGGTCGTAAGCCTTCTCCTAATCAATCTTGAAAATGAGACCCAGCTTTTAGACATGTGCCTAGAGTGGATACTCTCATGAGCTAGTAAAGCTCCATCTAGGATTTGTCTGTCTTTGATGAAGGCCGATTTGGATTGAGAGATAAGAGAGGGGAGTGCCTGTTGTAACCTTGTGGCCAGCACTTTGGCCAAGATTTTGTAAGAGGAGTTGAGCAGGCTTATAGGGCGAAAGTCCTTAAGCCCCTCAGCTCCCCCCACCTTCGGTTTCAGGGCAATAGAGGTGGCGTTGATGGCCAGTGTAAGACCCCCCTATGGCCGAAAGGTTTCCCAGAAGATTTTAAACGGAGCTATGGGGAAACTGCCGGGGCCAGAAGCTTTATCCATACCTAAATCTTCTATGGCTTGTAGAATTTCCTCTTCAAAAAAAGGCCACTCCAGCCACATAGCCTTGGCTTCCATAAGAGAAAGGAAACCTAAGTCCACCATTACAGGTCTAGGACCTGAACAGGCTGAGTAGAGAGCCTGGAAGTAGTTAATGATCACCTATTCAATCTCGTCCGACCGAAACCGATAACTGTTGTTGACTTTGATAGTCAAAATGGTGTTGTGTCTACTGCGACAGTTAGCTATCCGATGGAAGAATCGTGTATTCTGGTCACCCACTATGAGCCAGTTCACTCTAGATCTCTGGAACCAGTAGAGTTCTTATTTTTTTAGAGAGGAGAAATATTCCATCTTTTTCTGGGTTCTCAGGTGAAGCTCAACCTCTGTCAAAGGGCGAGACTCCTCGATACTATCTAAATCCAGAATGGATTTGAGGAGAGATTCCTTAATTTGGCCATAATTCCTTGGACTAGAATTATGCCACCTCCTCAAGGAAGCTTTGAAGAGTTGGATTTTGGTTTGGAGCCTATACCCTGCTCTTCCCGAGACCTGGCTAGAGAAAGAATTCCACCAGGCTGGAATGAGAGTGAGTAAAGACTTTTCTTCAACCCAAGCTAATTCAAAACAGAAAGGTTTAGGACCTCTACTAAGAGCTTGAGTATCGAGAAGAATAGGGCAATGATCTGAAGTGGGTTTGGGTAAGGCCAAGGCATGGGATTCTGTAAAGGTTTCCTCCCAGTGAACAGAAAGAAGGAATCTATCAAGTTTGGATAGGGAAGGTTGGCGGGAGTGGTTGGACAAAGTATAGCGGCTACCCTGAAGAGGTATATCTAGGAATTCAAGATGAAATCCGAGAAATTGTTCATACCCTGTGAGATGGAGAGGTTAGAGTTTCTCTCATGAGACCATCTAGTTATATTGAAATCCCCTCCTAGACACCAGACGGGATGGGGTAGGGTAGTCAAAGTGTCCAACTCCACCCATCGACGAGGTCTAAGGGCAGTAGAGCATGGACCGTAGATAGCTGAAAATTTCCACGGTAACCCGTCGAAGACACGTGAAAGGAGTATGGTAACAACGAAGACCCCAATGTGGGAGGAGAAAAGAAGATGTTCAGAAGCGTTCCAGACAACCCAAATGCCCCCTGAAGCCCCTTCTGCCGGTAGTGCAACCCATTGACATGGTCGTCTACCCCATACCTGGTGAATTTGTAGAAGGGTGGGCTCTGGTAGCCTGGTTTCATTAAGGGCTAGGACAGCCGGAAGGTGTTTGGACGTCAAGTCCTTCACTGCGTCCCTCTTTGAAGATTGTCCCAATCCTCTTATTTTCCAGGAAATAATCTTAATTGCTTAGGGTTTTGAAGAGGAGGGAGGTGCCAGTCTGGGCGATCTCCTCGAAAAGGACGGAGAGGCAGTAGTAGGGGGGGTGAGCAGCTAGGGAGACATCATAAGAGACAGAAGAGAAGAGGCAGAGGAGTTCTCTATGACCTTTGATACTCACCTTCATGCGACTCTGAGCATCCAATTGGAGGAAAAGATGAACAGGATCTTCAGAGCCATCGCAATGGAAGACCATAACTCCAAAGATTTCTTGCATTCTGGTCCTATCCATGTCGTTCCCATCCCCGTCAACCCCCTTGACCGTACCCGAAGGGGAAGAGATGGGTGTATCCTTATCTTCATCTCATCGTCTTGTTGTATTCCATCCCTGTCGACCCTCTCAGCCCCGAAGACCGTCGAGAGGGCAGAGATGGAGGTGGTTGGTTCCTCGGTCAACCTCGAGCGCTGATCAAGGACTGATGGGTAGAGGTCAAGGGGAAGGTTAGGAAGTGGTTCAAAAGGGCAGGGCAGCGAGGCTAAGAAAGAACAAGGAGGAGCTGAGGGGGCGGAGCTAGCAGAAATCATAATCGAGGGAGAACGGAGAGAAGACGGAGGTCAAGAGGGTCTAGCAAGGGGTAAAGAGGGAGAAGACGAGCGGAAGGCATTGACAAGAGGGAGGGGGAAAAGGGCTTAGCACGCTAATCATGGGACGCCGTCGAAAAGGAGGGGTTACGAGGACATGGTAAGCAGAGCCAAGCGAGAGAGGGGAGGACAGGGTCGCCGAGAAGGGAGAGCAGGGTAAAGAAAGGAATTAGCAGTATTCAGTGTCGATCAAGGTAGAAGACGGTCCCAGGTACAAAGAAGGCTGATTGAAATGGATAACCCTGATCCTGCTCATTTGGACCAGATAGGGGGAGAGGTAGAGGTGATGATGAGGGCACGATTTAGAGGGTGAAAGAAGCCGGGAAGGTGGCCGGGCAACGGAAGCACTCTTTGTCGTAGAAGAGGGAGGCCGACGAAGTCCCCTCCTTCCAAGGCCCTTGCGAGTCAACGCCTATTGGAGGGCCCGCAGTACGTTTGGTCCCTCGAGGCCGAGTATGAGCCCGAACCAACGGACCTGCCTTGCGCGACTGATGGCAACGCCACCTGTGGTGGCGGTGCTTCCGTTTGACTACTGTCCAAGCCAAGGTAGGGGGCCCTTGAGGCTACGAATAGACCAACTGGTTGAAAATATGCGGAGAGGGGGGAGAAGCCGATGACCGCGACAGAGACACCTGGAAGTAGGCGTCGTCGACCTCCAACCAACGCAAGAAGGAATGAAGTTGGTGCCCAACACCTCTAACAGAAGTTGCATGGAACCAAGAGGAAGAGTCTCAAGTGATTTCCAATGAATCGAAACTAGAGTACCACACAACTCAACCACTTTCCTGAAAGTGGATGGAGACCACACATGAAGGGCAACATGGTCAAGGGTGAGCCAGACTCACTGCTTCCTAAAAACTCTTTCTTTCAAGGACCACACTCTCAGCTTGCACGAAGCACCTTTGAAGATAGCGGAAGGCAGCTCTTATAAGGCCCTCAAGGCAATGTCAAGGGATGAGAAGGAGAAGAGATAATCACTTCCCCCCAGGTGCGCTTTACCCAACCCTCTATCCCTCTGACATCAAAGTGTTTGGGATGAAAACTTCCCACCAAACTCGAGGCTAATTTGTTTGCTAGAAGCTTTGACTCATAAGAGGTAGAAACAATACAAGGTAGAAAGGGAAGGGAGCGATGGTCGGGGTCTTACAAGTCGGGGGTGGATCAGTGGAAGTGTCCTTTGGTTTGGTACCTGAGGCTACACTTGGGCGTAAGAAGCTTTGGGAGGCAACTTGGTCGGATCCGATCGAATGTCGTCTTCCCTGGGAGAAGGGTGAGGGCCGCCTAGACGAGAATGCTAACGCCTCGAAAGAAGATAGCGAGAAGAGGGGTAGAGGTCGTAGATCTGCTCCCAATCAAATTGCCAGGAGGAAAAGTGAGAGGAGAGGGAGCGAAGAGGGCGTAGGGGGCAGAGCAAACGCAAAGGATGGTGATGATGAGGACCCATCCAGGTGAACCTGATTCATGGGAAACCTGACAAACTGAAAAAGGTTCTTCCGACAAACGCTTTTTTAATAGAAAGAACCATGTGACACAAAAGTATTCTTTTTGAGAACCTTGCTCTTGGAGCCTGAGATCTAAGACCTAGCTGCATCACAAATTAGAGGGAAAACCAGGAGAAACCATGAAGACGGAGGTCATGTTATAGTGTTGAACACCATGAGAGAGAGAGAGAGAGGGAGAGAGGCGTGGGTGAGAGAGAAGATAGAGGCATGGGGGAGAGAGGAGTTAGAGAAAGAAAGATCCCTTTATTTTTTTATTTTTTTATTTACTATTCACAAATACTATTCATGTAGTGTTTTAGCTACTGTTCACATGTTAGTATTCATGCATTACTGTTCACATGTTACTGTGCACGTGTTACCTTCAGGTGTTACTATTCACATGATACTATTCATATGTTAGTATTCATGCATTACTGTTCACAGGGCATCTTTTCGAATTTCGGTATTGGTTTAGGGGTATTTTAGAGTATCAAATATTTACTTGAATCTCAAGTTAAATTAGGGTTACATAGGTTTATAAAAGGTTGGATGTCATAGTTTAAGGGAGATGCTATTTGGAATAAATTTTATTTTATGAAAGAAGAAAGTCTTCTACTCTTGGTTTGATTTACAGCCATGTTCTTTCTCTCTTCTTGTTGATTTTACTATTTAGGAGAACAGTGGATTCAAATTTAGGAGAACAGTGGATTCAAATTCTCATCTTTCCTTCTTGCATCAAACCACCTTGCAGGATGAACTTGCTAGTGCCTCCCCATTTGTCACCAATATCTAAGCCATCAACTGACCTCAAGAAATCATTCGTTTATAATAATACACCAAAAATTAAAGTATTAAACAGTATTCTCTCTCTCCGTCCAGTCCATCACCCTTCACCCACAATTGAAAATACATGACTCGCCCACATCTCTATATGTCTCTATGTAAACCTTTTTCCTTTTCCAAACAATCCACAAATATCAAGTACTTTGATTGATTAAGGTTGCTCATGCAACTATAATAATGAATTCATGATCAAGAAAATCTCTAGAAGAAGACCAAGTCTCATTATTAGAAGCAGCATTTGCACGGAGGGAGAAGAAGCTGGCTGTGTGGCATAGCATGGAGACAGCAAATTCTCAAGAGGAATCACTGAAGGCCGTGTCTAGATGAGCAGATACACAAGGCAGACTTATCCACGATGAAGGTAAAATGCCTTTTGACACGAGGGCAGCGTCACCTTTATGTGCTTATTATTTTGCACAAACACGTAAGAACACTTATGATATCAGTGGTGAAAAGCACAAGACCAAACAGCCTGCACATATAAGACTGCTGAGTTGGGGTGGTAAGACATTCAAACAGGGCCTAAGAATCACCATACATGGGAGCAGGATTGGCATGCCTAGAGAAGAAACTGGCTTCCAAGGACTTGTCGTCTACAACAACGAATTTAGCAAGTGATAAACCCTTACAGCTGAAAGAACAGAAAAGAACAAGATAAACATAATGCTACTATAAGTATATCTTGCATATGTGAGAGAGTAAGTGATGTATATGATGCTAAAAGATGGTCAAGATCGAGCAATTCAAAACATACTTGAAAAAGATACATGTGAGATTTGCCTAAAGAACTGAAAACCCAGCACAAATCAAGTGATGCCTATCCATGCAACACTTTGGACCAATATCACTATGAAAAAAACAAAACATAGAATCATGAAGAGAAACAAATTATACTACTCATGACTCACTTGAGCGTAGCTTCAGCACTCTCTATGGTAATTTGATCATCTGTAGCATCGCGATTTAAGATTCCCAAGTCAAAATACTTAATATTCAAGTCCAGGTATGGATAGATAAGCTGCATAAATATTCGGTAAAATGAATATTAAATGCACAAACCTGTATATCTTACACTAGACAAGTAAAAATAAGTCAATATTCCAAAACATAAATAAAAATCAGCAAAACTATAATGAGTGCATTCTAAGTACATAAGACAAAGTACAATTGACGCCTATAAACATGTGTATCACTTGCATACACGGCAAATGACAATTAATACAAGCAAAAACTAGCATATTTACAATAGCCATCTTGGAGAAAAGAGTTCAGTACACACAATGAGAATAAAATAAACCACAAATAGAATGGGTAATGGAGAGAATGAGGTTTCAGACAAATATATCATCTGGTCGAGCTTAGATGCAAGTTCGCTATCGGATTTAGCATGAGTTGCTCATGAGCAAATGATTTGTTAAGAGATTACCTTGATGGGGTCGTGGTGGTTTCGTATCCTCAATATGGAGGGCCCTTTGGGGATGGAACTATAAGTTCTTGTTAGCTTTGGAGAAGGGTCATTTTTGTTCATTTCATGTGTATGTCCTGATAGGATTACTTTGGCCTGGGGATAGGTGGTCTCTTCCAACAGATCCTTCATGTACAAAAGATAAATGGTTCCAAGAGGAAGATACAGTTTGACTTGAAAGAAATGAGCTAGAATAGGGACCATACAGACAGTAGCCAATTGGAAGGGCCACAAGATATGTCCCGACTCCTAAAAGTGATATGTCCCAACTCCTAAATGAGGCTTCAAAGGGGTAAAACAACCATGAATATGTCAACCCAACAATTAACAGGATTAAAGATCAGAGCTACATCCGTACAAAAAACAGCAGTTGACTTCATCTTGACAAACTCAAAAAACCCTTATAAGGGCAAATGAGCTCCGCTATTCCTCACGCCCTCCCCATATGGATCAAACAGTCTAACCCTCCATCACAACTAGTATAAAGACACCACACCTTGTAGGAGTGCACAACTCTCAGGGATCACACAATGCCCCACCACAATCAGTTACTACCAAAATATACTTAAGCCAGCTGCCAGCATCGATGTCTCCAAATTACTCAGAAATAGCCCAATGAGTGGTAATCTTCTTTCACGACTCACCAAATACATGCAGTGGCTCTTGTCCCTTGTTGGTTAAAAAATAAAAGACAGGAAAAAAATTCACTACTCCAAGCACAACAAATTTTGCAACTTCGACTATAGTGAATTGAGGAAGCTTACAAAGGAGGGAAAGATTTTCTAATATACGTGCGATGCCTCTACTTCAACAACTGTTCATGGTGAGCATGGATTTCCTTACTTGGAAATACTTTATCGGTAGTCAAGATACACCAACTAACATCATTTTAATATCTCAAAATCATGACACCTTCCTGATCAAAGCACAAAGAGCACAGGAATACATTATTCCATAATAAGCAAACCAAAAAAAAACCAACTAATCAATGGTTTCCTGAGAGTATTCATTGGAAGGATTCTTTGCCTTTTACGTAAAAATTAGTAAAGGATACATCAGTCATTTAATTCAACTTTCGAAAGACAAAAAAGGTTTGCCCGAACCAAAATAGAAATACCTCTATAAGTGTAGAGGTTTTAATACAAAGGAACATTTTCCAATATATTCAGTGTGCCATGTAATTCAAAATTTGGTATCTGGAAATTAATACACAAAATGCCTAACCACCACAGGGGGAAGGGGAAGAGGGGGGCGCTAATCATGGGACCGTCCAAGACACAGCTTCCAGTTTTTAAGGACCATAGTAAAAGAAAGTATACAACTAACATTTATGAATCATCAGCAAAAAAACAGTCCATTTCATCATATAGCATAGATGAGAAAACAGCTAAGGTGGCTAATAGCTCCATATGAAAAGAAGCCTTTTTTTCCGAAATATATGCAATGAATTCTAATAGCTCCGCATTTACTTCTTAAATGTTTATGGGACATTTATGGCTGTGGAAGAATAGGCTTCCCCTGCTTGTTGCCTTCGTACGGAAAGATGCTCAGAAGTTGAGTCAGAAGCGATGTCTTGTATACGGAAAATTAAAGAGTTTGTCCACTTCTATCTTATTTCAAAAAACGTTATGCATTTGGCAACATCAAGTCAGCCAGAAGAAGAGGAAGTAGATGGCCTTGGTAGAGAATGGTTCACACTTTTAAACTGGGTTTTGATACAGTAAAGACAACCCTGTTCTGCACTTGTTTCATACGTCTAAAGAAGAGCAGCAAATTCACTATACCATGTTGAACTCCCAAACATAAATATCTAAAACTCTTTCTAAACTATAAATTTGAAAAGGAAAATATTGCACTGAATTATTGGGATAAAACATTTTGAATATCAATATCTTGATCTACGGGAATAAAAAAAAACAATATTTACACATCAAATAAAAATTACAAGAGAACATCACTATTTCACAGTATAATAACCATACCAATGATATTTCTATAATATTAAATCAAATCAGGTACATAAGATTCTTGATTTAACCATTCTAAATAAAAAATAGAACTCCAAGAAAAATGAAAGTTTCAATCAAACAACCAGGAAGACGCATATTATCTTCCAAAAAGAGATGCACCATTATCCATTTTATTGTAAGCCCAAAACAAATAAACAACCCAATCATAAACTTTCTTTTTGACGAAATACCTTATCCTTAATCATTTTCCATATGACCCTGGTCATCTCGTCCCCTGCAAATAAAAAACAACAATGCAGAAACATGAGATATCTGAAATTTTTGAAGTGTTTATACATATTAACACCAAAGTTTGAGATATCTGAAAATTCGTAAGAATTACCATCCATTTCCACGATTGGGTTCTGAACTTTTATCCTGTCAATTGTCGCGGTCTGAGCAAAGCAGTGAACAGAACATTTAGAGAGAGAAAGTGAAGACGGGTTTCCAAGGAAGGCACCATGAAAGCTGCTCCCCTGAAGAGGAGAGCGGCTAAGGGAAGAACGAGAATAGGAAGATGGGTTTTTGGGAAGGCCACCATGAAAATTTCTCTTACGAAGAAGAGAGACATTAGCAGAGGAATGGGGAGTGAGAAAAAAGGCGGAAGAAGACATGGCGCCCTTCAAGCAAGAGGAGCTCCTAAGCATTCCTCCTGCTTAAAGAAGAAGGTTGCTAAATCACACAGGCGTCGATAAAAACCAGAAAACCCTATTTTCGCAACACGGACGAAAGAGAGGCCGCGCAACTGCGACCGCCTTTGAAAAGAGGAATGTAAAGCTGTTCCTAATGTTTCACGCGACCTTTCTTTCCGTACTCGGGTCACCGTACCCAGCCCATCGATCCGGTGCTGCGAATCATTCGGGTCGGAAACTTCTATTAGAAAAAAAAAAAATTATACAATAAGTCTATTTATTTTTTGTACAAGGTGGTTATAATTAATCTTAACCATTGGATGTGATATTGAGTGGCTGCATTTATTTTATTGACCAAGCTCAAAATTCAAAATAAATTTTCTCAAACTTTGTGATATACCCGACGATTCAAAAGTAATTATTATCATTTTTTTTTTTTTTTTAGGTTTGTATGTAATGAGACCATTTACCTTTTGTATTAAGAGATAACAATTACTGATAACCACCTGATGTGATTAGAACCGTCCATTTAATCGGGAACTCATACACCACATTTTCCTTTGTACATTCTATTTCTATTGGATTTCTTGACAATTTTTAATTCATACTACTGAAGGGTCGTGCATTTTCAGATAGTTCTTATCCCTACCATTTTAGGTGGATTTAGCTTAAAATAGGTGACTTGGTGAATATTTAATCAATATTTAGGTGTATTATGGTTTGGGGAAGACTATGATTCGGTGTAGATAACAGTGTATCAAGTAGTATAGTCCCTAATGGTCAACTGAGCTAACCCAAGGTTGTTTTCTATGGTTTTTAAGGTCATTTCCTATGGCTTTAAGGCTTAGGAACCTAAGAATAAGGTCAATTTCAAAAAGGGCGTTTGCAGTTGCCTCTCTTGGGCCCTCCCTATTCTTCATGGTGTAGGAGGCTACAAAGAAGTAGACACTTGTGACTCAAGCACTTGAAACCAGAGAACCAATGGCCGAGGATGGTGGTCCCACCAGCAATACATTAACTATCATCCCCTAAGTTGTCTACCAAAGGAATTTGCATCTTAGGGCTTTAGTGGATTGAATATTGTCGGTATGTTTCCACCAGTTGGGTACAACAGGGTTTGGGACCTATCTTGCGGCAAGATCAGAACATAAATCCGCTCTTCACGAGTTTATTTATGAGGTGATCGGATCTCACATTAAAGATCAAACCCTTTGTGGATCATCGCAGTGTCAGTTTGTAAATGACATCAAAGTCTAAAAATGAATAATATAACTCTTGAGAATGACATAAACAAAGCACAAACTAGTAAAATAATGACACTGAAGGATCATGATGAAATAAAGTAATGAAACTTGTGAACCGGCCTGGGCCTCGCAGCACGGCATCTGGAGTAGAGGCCTTGATCAGAGCTTAAATTGATTGAATAAACTACTTTTGATAAAATAAATGACTGTTCTGATCTTCGAACGAAGTGGGTTGAAGAGGAATCTAGGATTTTGAAGATTTAATGTCTTATGTAAAGAAAATAAAGAAAAGATGAAAGTTTTTCTTCTCTGAAATAGGTGGCCATGGCTACTGGAAAACTAGGCTTTTTAAGGCTCTTAGTCTAAGGTTTCATGAGGACTAGGGTTAGAGTTAGGCTAGACTAGGGAATTAGGGTTTCTTGGAAATGTGAGACCTCTTCCCCCCATAGGGGTAAAAAGTGAGTTTTTATAAACAAAAATGACAAAAATTTGGAAGGTGGTTGTTTGGAGCAATCAAGGGCTGACAACTATTCGCATCATGAGTTCTGGCACTGATCTGATGTACAGCGTGCCAAAAGTTCTGCTGCAACGGGCAATCGACTCAGTTTGGCATAAATTTCTTTGGGATTGTGATTTTAATGGTTAAAACTTGCTATTTTAGGTCACAATTTACACGGTTTGGTAGTGACATCATATCATCCTTCCAACCTACTCACAAGCTTGCCATATGTAGTCCAAGGTCTCTTAAAATGGATTTTTCATGGGATCTTAAAAAATCTGAGAGATATTCTAGCCTATATAATGGTCTAGACATAATTGTGTTTAATGTGTCCTATGGTGTACTAGGCTAGTGTGGTCCTTAGGGTTTAAATAGTTTATCTAAATCTTTTTCTTATGCATTTAGGGGCTATTGGATACTTGGAAATATATTGTCTATGAAATATATTACTGGCATAATACATTACTGCGTAATACATTGCCTGTAAATGGATTGTTACTGTTTGGATAGTATTTAGATGCAACCTAGGAAATACATTGTTATTGTTTGCCTATGTCTGGAAGAAATATAGGAAATGCATTATCAACATTTTACCAGCACGTGCTTATAAACTATGATTTCTTTATTTTTTGTCACAAAATTCTACTAAAATATAGAATTATCATTTCTTTCTTCTTTGTCACAAAATTCCACTAAAATACGGAATTAAAATCATCATCACACCATTCCAAAAAGATTTCTAATAATAACATCATCACCATTCCAAAAATATTTTCTAATAATTTGTACCATTTTACAGTCATCATGACACCATTTCCTACTTATTTTACATGCCTTTGGCGCTTACATGGAATCACATGTTTACTAATATGACATCGGTTTCAACATGATAAGTCATTGGAAAAATATAATTGGAATAACATGATTTTATTATGATAGTCCTTATTTTTATTTATTTTTAATAGAAGTGTTTCAAATGTCTCTCTATATAATTTCAAATAAACAATAAATTTATGATACTAAATTCAAAATCTTTATGGTACGAGTTAAAAAATAGGAAGAAGTTTGATTAGTAAACTAGAAGATTTGGTAATTGCAGTATAAAATTTTGAGGTATTGGAAGAGACTAAAGACGTATGTTATTTCAATTGAGATTTTAGTAATCTCTTATGAGGATTATGTTGTGTGAAATTTTTTATTATGATTGTGTAGTGTAATTTATTATTGATTACTATTTTTTATTATTATTTTTTTTGTTTTTATATGACAGATGATGCCTTCAGATGAGGAGATAACCTTAAAAAGGGAGGGATCACCTATGCTAATTACTATGAATAGAGAGGGTTTACCAGAGAAGATTTTTTTTCAATGAGGGATAGGGTAGGGAAAGACCCACACCAAAGATTTTCCAAAATTACCCGTCACTTCCATAATAGATTTTTCATCTATTACTACTCTAATATCTTTCCATTTCCTTACGTTTGCGTTTGGATACCTGGAAATATATTGTCTGTGAAATATATTATCGGCGTAATATATTACCGCGTAATACATTACCTATAGGGCCGTTTGGATACCTGGAAATATATTGTCTGTTAAATATATTGCTGGCGTAATACATTACCTGTAAATAGATTGTTACTGTTTGGATAGTATTTAGATGCAACTTGTGAAATACCTTGTTATTGTTTGGCTATGTCAGGAAGAAATATAGGAAATACATTACCAACATTTTACTAGTACGTGCCTATAAACTATCATTTCTTTCTTTCTTGTCACAAAATATTACTAAAATGCATAATTATCATTTCTTTCTTTTTTGTCACAAAAATCCACTAACTGAATTAAAATCATCATCACACCATTCCAAAAAGATTTCTAATAATAACATTCTTACCATTTCAAAAAGCTTTTTTAATAATAACTTGTACCATTTTACAGTCATGACACTATTTCTTACTTATTTAAGTGCCTTTGGGACTTATATGCAATCACATGTTTTCTAAACATTGGTTTCAACATGATAAGTCATTGGAATGATATGATTGGAATAACATGATTTCATTATGATAAGTCTTATTTTTATTTATTTTTTTATAGAAGTCTTTCAAATGTCTCTCTATATCAAATAAACAATAAAATTATCATACTGAATTCAAAATCTGTAGAGTACGAGTTAAAAAATATAAAGAAGTTAGATTGGTAAATTAGAAGGTTTTGTACTTGCAGTATAAAATTTTGAGGTATTGGAGGAGATTAAAGAGGTATGTTATTTCAATTGAGATTTTAGTAATCTCTTATGAGGATTATGTTATGTGAAATTTTTGTTTTGTAATTTATCATTTATTACTGATTTTTATTTTTATTATTTTTATTTTTATATGACATTGATGCCATGAGGGGACGAGCTTAAAAAGGGAGGGATCACATTATATTGTGTGACATTTTTATTATGATTGTGTTGTGTAATTTATCATTTCTTACTAATTTTTATTTTTATTATTTTTGTTTTTATATGACAGTTGATGCCTTTAGATAAGGGGACAAGCTTGAAAAGGGAAGGATCACCTAGTTATTATGAAGAGGGAGGGCCTAGAAGATGTTTTTATGCGGGATAGGGTAGAGGGCCTAGAAGATGTTTTTATGCGGGATAGGGTAGAGGGCCTAGAAGATGTTTTTATGCGGGATAGGGTAGGCAACAAAGTGCAAAAGATTTCCCAAAATTACTCATCACTCTCGTAATAGATTTTTCACCTATCACCGCGTGTAATGAATTTCCTGATTTTTTTGGGAAATATCGTAATCACTTTCCATTTTCTTACTATTAAGTGCACCCAAACAGTTGAAATACTATATTTCTTGGTAATCTATTATCACGTAATAGATTTCCAGGTACGCACACGGCTGTATACCCAAACGGTGGAAATGTTATATTTCCTTGTAATCTATTGTCACGTAATAGATTTCCAAGTACCCAAGCGTCCCGTGTATCCAAACAGTAGAAATGATATATTTCCTCGTAATCTATTGTCACGTAATAGATTTTCAGGTACCCAAACGGCCCCTTAGAGATCATTTCATATGCTTTGAGACCTGAGATTTAAGGACCTGTTTGGTTACCTAGAAATGAGACTCTTGGGGAAATGTGTATCCTAGAATTGGTATCTCTTGGAATTAGCATTTCTTGGAAGATGGGTGTATGTTGTTTAAAACTTTAGATAGTATCTGGCATAGACATGGAAGATGCATCTTCACTGTTTGGATTGCTTGGAAGATATATCTTTAGTAAATTCAAAATTTTTCATTGTATGGTTATTTTCTTAAAAAATAACCACCATCAATGTTGTGATTATTGTACTTAAGAATTTCTTAAGTCCTTTTAAGTGTTTGTCCAAGTGAGGAATAAATGGGGACATTTTAAAATTGCAGAGTTTGTATTATGATTTCTAACAACAACTAAAATTTGAGGCAAAAATTTAAGAATTGTTTTTTTGACGAGTTCAAATATAAATCTATACTTGTAAAGGTGATATTCTTTCATTCCAACATTACATTTCACAAAACATATGCATTCAAATATTAACATCATGTTTATAATAATTAAATAGAGTAATGATCCTATAGGACCCTTCCCCACCTATGTGTGTAGGACACCAAAGGATCACTATTAAAGTTGGCACGTATCTCTAAAAAAGTTATCACATGAGTGTAAAACTTGACTTTTCTATAGATTCGTACCAAATTTAATGGTGATCCTTTGAGGTCTTACACACATGGGTCGGGGAAGGTCCTATAAGATCATTTCTCAATTAAATATTATATCATAATTATTATAATTTTCATCATTGTCATCATCATCCAAGTCTTATCCCAAGTAATTAGGGTCTGTTAATTATAATAATTATATAATATAATATTACAATAGTTAAAAATGTTATAATAAAATATAAATATTGTAATAATAATATAATATGAAATTATATATATTAAGATAATAACATAATATTATATGATATTAATATATTAAGACATTACCATAATATTATAATAAAATATATTTAAATGATCACTATTTCAATAACAAATATTTTGAATAATGACATCAATAGTAACAATAGTAGTAATATCAATAATAACAATAATAACAATAATAAGTTTAGGTTTTGTATATTTAATTTTTGATTTCCAGAGAATATCAATTCCACCCATTTGGGTGGAATTGACATCTCATGAAATTTGGCTTAAAATGAGGCTACAAGACTCCCCACAAAATGTCAAATTCGTCTTTGGAAGGAACCAAATTGGTCAGTCTAGGTTGTTTCCATGGAAATAAGAATCCAAGAGTCTGATTTCCAGGGAACCAAACGGGCCTTAAAAGAAAATGCAATTCCAAAAATGGGGTTTCCCCTCTTTGGAGCACCCTACCCTTCAAAGCACATGTGAGCGGCAAAGATGTAAACACCTATAGAAACATGAATGAAATGAATGACTTAGAAAACTTAGAACTAATGCCCAAAGGATGAATTTTTTATCAGGTCTAACAACACGTTAACTGTCATCCTATTTCAGCTGACAGAGGAAGTTTTGCATCTAGAGAGATTGAGCGTTCTCTGGGGTGCTCTTGAGTAGTGAAT
This sequence comes from Amborella trichopoda, assembly GCF_054954075.1. Classification (NCBI taxonomy): domain Eukaryota; kingdom Viridiplantae; phylum Streptophyta; class Magnoliopsida; order Amborellales; family Amborellaceae; genus Amborella; species Amborella trichopoda. Next base: position 16,226,320 of record NC_142338.1, on the reverse strand, counting down.
TTTGAAGCCAATGAATAAAATGAAATGGATGGTGGAATTGAAATTGACTTTTCCTTTTAGTCTTCCTTATCTCTTAGTTTTCCTAGTGAATGAGTAGGATATCCTGAGGAAACTGCTAGGGAGGAGGGTTTTTAATGGTTGATTAAAAGTTTTTATTGGTAGTTCTTTCATTTTGTAGAGAATTATTAAGCGTGGACAATTGCCATCCTTTCAAGATTTAATCCCTACAAAATATTTCAGAATTTTTTTAAAAATATGAAGAAGTTCTTAGAAATAGAACTGGTGTCGAGTTACAATTTAAACCAAAACTATGAAAGGTTTTGAAAATGGCAAACACAAAATTTTGAAAGTACCCAAACCAAAATTGTCCATTTAATTGGAGCTTTAAGCATCAGAAATTAAGAAATAGAAATTAAAAAAATTAAGAAATTAAACATTAAGAATTTTGAAAGGAGCATTTTGAAAAGAGGCTGATATTTTTGAAAAATGACTTACTTAGTAGTTTTAGCTCATATAACTATGAAGCCAACTAAATAGTTTAATGTCATGCATCGACAGACATCAGCGACAATTTAGTGTTATGCTTAGGACATCGACAACAATTTAATGTCATATCCAAGATATCAGCATATAGTTTGGCGTCATGTCGAGGACATCAGCATACAATTTAGCATCATGTTGAGGACATCAACATACCGTTTAGCGTCATGTCGAGGGCATCAACATACAATTTAACGTCATGTTGTGAATGTCGATGACATTTGCACATCATTTTAAGAACATCAACATACAATTTTACGTCATATCGAGGACAACAACTGAACATACTCAACCTTTTACGTCATATAGGACTAGATGTTTGAAATGAGTTTGAAAATCGCAGTTTACCCTCATGTATGATTGAAAATAATTTTGAGAGATGATGTTGATCTTTAAGAAATTTTTTGAAAACAAATAAAGTTTGAAACTAAGGTCGGCATGTAGCTTAGGCTCATGCAACCACAAAGCGCTTAAATGAAAATTTTTAAACAGGAATGAGAAATTTTTGAAATTAGGGTCATATGATCAAGGTGTTGAGGATTGATGTCTTGTATTCTGAGGAAATAGATCTGCCAATGTGGAGTCAAAGAGACGACTCCGGAAGGCCGTTAAAAGCCTGAAGGGTGGAAATTTTGTATCCATATATGGGTATTTCGGTAATTTGTGTCATCTGCCTGGGACTTGATATATATTGTTGCGATGGGGGTTCTTTTAGTGTTAATGAAAAACATATATTTCCTTGCAGTTAGCAAGAAGATAGACGTGTGAGGAAGATAGCTATTATAACCCTATTCTCCATTGCTAGTAAAAAAACTCTCATTTCCCGTGGACGTAGGAATGTTATCCAACTATGTATATTTTTGCGTTGTGGTTGATTGTCTCTTTCTTTAGGTGTTTGTTTCTTCTTTCTTGCTTCGTTGATTTTTATTTCTTTTATACACAAGAAGCATTAAAATAAAATTTTTACAGGACGGGTGCGAAACTTTTAGAAATAGGGTGGTCATTGTTTAGGCTCATATGACCAACGAGCCAAAAAAAAAAGTTTTTGAAGGAGGGATGATAAAATATGGAAAATAGGGTGGTCGTATTTTAGGCTCATTGATCACGGAGCGTAAAAACAAAAAAAAAAAAAAAAAATGAAAGGAATAGAAATGATAAAAATTGAAGAAATGTGTTTTCTTGAGGATTCGAGTACTCTTCAAAAATTCGAATGAAAGGCCGTTGAAGGAATTTTAAAATGACATAAAGGGCTACTTAGGAACTTGGGAAACTAGGGACCTAATTAAAAAATTACTTTTCTCTTTTTCATTATTATTCATTTTTTTAGAAAAAATATTCTCTTATTATCTATTTTTAATTTTTATATCTCAAAGACCCAATAATTGAAAATATTAATTGCAAATAAAAAGTCTCTATTTTTTCTATCTTACAACCTCTGACTTTTTTACCATAAATTTTTTAACCCAAACAAACAATAAATTGACGTCCTATCCAAACCTCCATCTCTCTCTTTCAAATCCCTCACTAAATCCCAAATTTACCTAGAAATTCCTCTCTTTCTCCTCTCTCTCTCTCCTTCAAAGTTCATTCAATTATGCTCCTTTAGGTTTTTGGTGCTCTGGACCACTGCCCATGCTTTAAGAGCCTAAGCCAAAACTGCAGCCTTGTTATAGAGTAACAAGCCAGTTTTGAACGAAGATCTCAATGCAACGCCATGACTCGAACATAGCCGAAAATACGAGATCTCCATATCCATGGCCAAGAAAAAAAACCCCTTAAATAAAAAAAACGGTCGCAATGTTTCTTCGCCTGTTATTCTCACTCCTTGGATTTACCCATCTCTTACATTCGGAAAGGTAGAGAGAGAAACAAAGGAAGTTAAAGAAGGTGAAGAGGGAGGTGGGTTTCAATTTCCATATGATTATGCTGCTATTCAACTTGCGATTGATGCTGTGGTGAAAGTTTTCATTGTTTTCAATAGCCCCAATTACTTCCTTCCATGGCAAAACAAGTCTCAGAGAGAAACTTAGATAAGGACCTTCAAACGTGAACAAGTCTCATATCTGCTCAATCAAACGCACCTCTCTCTCACATATGAACATCAACATTTTTTGTGGGGTGTATTTGCTTGAGAGATATCGAAGGTGCTGTTCTCTTTATCATCTTCATTAGAGCAATGTTTCATGCAGACTGCAGAGGTTATCTCTCTCTAAACCATAGCTCTGCCAAAGGTTCTATTTTTCTCTTTTCTCTACAAAGCCCACCCTGCTTGCCACTATACACACACAGAAAGACCCAATACTCCGTTGTCTTCGATAAATGATAGGAGTTTTGAGAGAGAGAGAGACGGTGATGTGAGAGAGAGATGAAGTTTTAAAGAAAGAGAGGAGTTTCGATAGGGTGATTATCATTTTAGTGCTGGTTTGGTCAAATATTTATGATCATAGGGTTTAGGGTTGTAAGATAGAAAAGTTGAAGATTTTTTGTTTATAAGTAAATTTTTTATCATTGAGTCTATGAGATATAGAAGTTAAAAATAAGAGTTAAAAGAGATACGTTTCTTTTTATGGGCTCAAAAATTACGGGTAGAGCTGGGATTTTCAAAGATGCTTCGGGGGCTTTCCAAAATATGGGAAGGTTGACTTTCTAATTTCTCTTTTCTTTTTACTTTAAACTAGGAAAAAGATTTTGGAAGCATGGGACTTGTGATTTTGATGGATTTGGAAGGTTTGGTAGAATATTTTGGCCCTGTGTTTTAGAAAGGGGTGTGGTTTGTCTAAGGCTAAGGCCCTAAACAATCAAAGTAAGATGTACCTTTAAATAGTATTTGAAAGATGTAAAATTTAAAGCTTGAAAGATAGTGTAAATCGAGTAGATCTATGAATACTTGATAATCTTCACAATTGTCATTTCAGAAAATTCATTACAAGATGTATTATGTCCATGACTTTAATTATTTAATTATTTATTTATTTTATATTTATATATCTTGAGATCAAGATGATCGATTTGAGGATTTTTGGACATCAAAACAACCTCCTATAATAATTTTTTAAGAAATTTGCGTAGGATCATATTAGGGTCAATTACAAAATGAGATCATGTTTGTCCCAAATTACATGAAGCACTACCTTTACGGCTTTTTTTTTTTCCAAGTTACCCCTCTATCCAGTAATGTAAATATCCACACGTGGGGTTTATACTAGCCAAAGCAAAACAATGTCTGCTATCCCCAAAACCAACAAACCCTCTCTCACTCCAAACATCGTGACTTTGTATTTTTTAAAAAATAATCTCTCTCAAGTCTCAACCCTTCCAGTCTCAACCCTTCTCTCTCCTTAAACCATCTCTCACCCTCTCTCTCCCTGAAAACCATCTTTCTCCTTTAACCCATCTCTCCCCTAACTTTACAATAGGCAAAAGATCTTGAAGAGAAAATGAAAGGAAGAATGGTTCCACTCTCTCTCTTTCTCTCTCTCTAATCAAAAGAAGTCAATGCTGTATCCAAGAAATGCTTAATTTTTTTAACCGGTGGTAAAAAGAAAATGAATAAAAAAGTTTTGGGTGCCTTCAAGGTAGTAATTATGGAGGGAGAGAGCGCATGGGTAATCAATGCAGAGACATGTATGGCTTTACCCATTGAAGTAATTGCAGGAGGGGTTGTTTGGATGTAAGAGAGACGTTTTGTTGGGTTTTCAAGGGCTTTTAGGCCTAAAGAGAGAGAAAGGGAGGTGGAGTTCAGTGTGGTTTTCATTTTTGGGGTTTTTGAGTTCTTTTTTTCTTCACAGGTGGAAATTGTGAAGGTGGTTTTAGTTGGGGATGGAAACCATGGATCTGGGGTTTACATCATGAGAGTCTAAATCATTGTTTTTTCTCTCAAATGGCCCTTTTGTGTCAAAAGTGTTGGTAAGACTCATATTATAAATGAAATCTCCCCCCTCCTCTCTCTCTTTCTAAGCTTTTCTTCATCTCTCTAGGGCTTTTTTTGTTTCCTTTATCCTTTCTGAGCTTCTTTACTCTTTCCTGGTTGTTGCATTTGAATTTCAATCTTTGACTTCCCTAAAAAATGAGCTTCTTTTAGAGTTTGAATCAGATACTTGGTCTTGATCTTGTTCAAAAGTTTTGGTTTTTGAATCAAAGCTTTTGGTTTTTTTTTAAGTGCCATGATGTTAGGGTTTCTTTAGTTCAAGGGTCCCAACCTTGATAGAGTATATCTTTCGTTCTATCTTTACCTGCTTTGGTGGGTTCCATTTCTTTGAGAAAAGTTTTCGGGATTGTTGATCTTATGGCCACCAGTTATAACTCTGCAACTCCACTTGGATTTAGGGTTTTAATTTGGATTTAAAGAGAGAGGGTTTGTTAACTTTGGAGATAGCATATTGTTGTTCAGTATTTCAAACACCGGACAACTATTTTACTTTGTACGGTGTAAATCCACCTGTCCGGTGTTTGTGTTACTAGACAAGGGGTAATTTAGGAAAACCGGACAGGGGGTAACTTCTAAAAACAAACAAAAAAAAAAAAAAACCGCGAGGGGGGGTGCTGCCCTTAATTTGAGACAAATGTAATCCCATTTTGTAATTGACCCCAAATATGGCCCATACATAAATTTCTTTAAATTTTTGAGGTATGCTTTAATTTGATTGTTTAGGGCTATAATGACCTTTTTCCTTTAGAAAGTGGAGGAAAGTGCATATCTGGGGCATCCAAAATAGCCTTTTCGGCACATTTGATCGGCTATAACTTGCCAGAATTGTATCGGATTTTTGTCAGATTTACGCCAACATGACGACTAAAATTTTTTGATCAATCAAGTGGAGTAGGGACATTCATGCCACATCTTGCAGTGATCTTCATGCCTTTCGTGCGACGTCATTCAGTACAAGCTCTTTTCTCCTTCAAACTTTCGCGAAAGTTTCTGTTTCGTCACTTAAGTCAATTTCTAGGCTAGATGAACTGATGAAGTCTCCTGAGAGTTTATAAAGGGCCATAAATTTCATCACCTCCTGAACTCACAATTTTTTGTTTCTTCTTTCTTGAATTGCTTTTAAGTTCTAACTCTTCTTTTGCAAGCCTTAAGCCATGTCTTCCAGGGAGCATGCTATGTTTTTAGTAACCATGACTCCGATTTTGACAGATCTCATTGCTCACAAAAGTCATGTGCTCATCACCATAACACTCATGAGTTTCTTTTTCTCCTTCGAGTCCAAAGAATTCTCAGTGATCTTCCACTGACTTATATCCTTCCTCTCCCTCCTATAATGAATGCGGGGTGCTTGATGGTGAGAGAGCATATTATAGACTTCCTCCTTCATTTGAATGATCTACTAACAATGAAGGATGAATGACTCAATGCTCGGGAACACCGTCTCGAGATTCAAGATGTTGAAATTGAATACCTTGAGCCGGAGCTCAAGAAAGCTCTTAAGAGGGCTGGCTTCACTTTGAGTTCTGAGTCTGATTAAACATAGTTTTCTTTTCATTCGTTTTTGCCATGTTGGCCAAGAGTGATGAATAAGGCCATAGATTGTAGGACCTTTTGGGCTATTGCTTTTCTTAATTTATTTCAATTTTAATGTTCATCCCTCTTGAAGAAGCAAAATAATCGCCATGTACATCGACTCGAAAATCAATAAAGTCGATTTTTCTTTAAATGGCTTTGTATCTTTTCCTATCTCTATCTCTCTCTCTTTGTTGCTATGACTGCATTTATTAGGGAAAAATATAGATATTCTCCAAAATGAATTTATAGACATCTTATCTAGTACATTTAGTATCACATTCTAGACCCTACACTATTTTTTTATTTATTCACCCCCCTAATCAAAAAGTCAAAAAAATTAAGACTAAAAATGTCATTCATTCTCCTCTCTCACTCTTTACCCACCTTCTCTCTACTCCGTCTCTCACTCTCTCTCTCTAGCAGCTCTCTCTATCTCCTCCCTCTCTATCAGCCTTTACTCACTCTCTCTATCACCCCTCTTTCTACTCCCTCTCTGCCCACCCTTTTTCACTCTCTCTCTACCTATACCCTCTCTACGTGCCCTCTCTACCTGTCCTCTCTCTATTCCCTCTCTTACTCTCTCTCTATCCCCTCACTCTCTACCTGCCTTTATTCACTCTCTCTACCAGCCCTCTCTACTCCCTCTCTACCTACCCTCTTTCACACTCTTTCCACCCGCTATTTCTATCCTCTCTCTCTACCTGCCTTCACTCACTCTCTTTACGAGCCCTCTCTCTTTATCTCTCTCTACGTGCCCTCTCTTTCTCTCTCTACCCTACAACGAGGCCGCCCCATCAAATGCCACCATCTGTTGTTATTGCTGCTGAGAAGATGAGGGTGTAGAGGAAGAAGGCAAATTCCTTGTTCCATGGTTAAAAGAGCCCCCACCTAAGCATCAAGTCCCCCACTTTGATTTCTCTCTCCTTTCACCTACTAGGTTCCCTTGATCTTCTATTCTTTGAGGGGCATGAAACATAAGCCATCGGGTGTGCAGAGAGAGATTAATGGAGGGCAAGAGAGAGACACAGATGAAAAGAGAGTGGGGTAGAGGGAGACGGGGGATTGGTCCTCCTTTGACATATTGATACGTAAATTACATTGTTTTCAAGTCGAAGTCCCAGATGTAAAATCAATGGCGGGTTCCTATAAACCCCACAAGATCTGTTAATTTTTTATTTTAAAAAAAGAGAGAGATTGGGGATTGGGTCTCAGGTAGGGAGAGAAAGACCAGATAGAGAGAGAAAGAGAAAGAGTAGGTACGTACAAGAGAGAAATAGAGAGAGAGAAGGCGGGCAGAAAGAGGGGATGGGGAGAAAGGGTATAGAGAGAGGGTGGATAGATAGAGAGAGAGAGATGGAAGGGTATTTTGGTTTCAATTTTTTGGACTTTTGAATGGTTTTTTCGATTGGGGGTAAAAGTAAAAAAAAAAATAGTGTTGGGTTTAGAAGTGTGATACTAAAGGGTCGTTTTGCAACCTGGAAATATATTGGTTGTGAAATATATTACTGGAGTAATATATTACTGGCATAATACATAACCTACAAATGAATTGTTACTGTTTGGGTAGTATTTAGATGCAACCTGGGAAATACATTGCTAGTGTTTAGTTATGTCTGGAATAAATCTGAGAAATGCATTATCAGCATTTACCAAAACTTACCCATAAATTATCACTGCTTTCTTTTTTATCATAAAATCCCACTGAAATGCCGAATAAAAGCTATCATCACACCATTCCAATAGGATTTTCTAATACTATTGTCATCACCATTCTAGAGAGAGATAGAGAGTCCCAATACCAAATGACACCAATTTAATACTTTCATCTTTTCTTCGTGCTTGAGGTTTTGGTTGTTATTCACTATGGTAAAAGATTGGTCAGTCTATGCCTAAAGAAAATCCCAATAGCAAATGACACCAATTGAGACCAACTTTCATTAAAGGGACTTCCTTACATAACTAAGAAATTGAAGTCAAGACAATAACTGAAGATGGAAACATTTGCATTTATGCAGTCACTATCCCAATTGTTCTCAAAGATGTAAAACACTTAGAATGAGAACATTAAAAGCTTGAAGATAATAGTAAATAACTAGCTCAGAATGAGAACAAAAGAAGTTGAAGTGAAATGAATCAAATTTCGTGTGTAGGTTAAAAATAGAATCAAACTTCTTGTAGAAAAATTAAATTTCTTGTACAAAGTATTACATTATCCAAACTGACATTTTCTACAAAGATCATAGCGAACAGTTCCATAGACCAACCAACAATAACCATTAAGAATACTCTGTGATAATTTTTTAGAATTTTTTACTGTTCTGTAGACCCAAAGACCAGAACTAACAGTTTCATAGACCCAAGCAGCCAACACTTCTGCCCTATGAGAATTTTTGAAGAATTAATTGGCTTTATTATATCCCAAAGGAACAAAAAAGAGCAACAAGAGATCACACGTTTCAATTCTTGCATGAGGAGGACTTGAATTGGTGTGCTCGATGGTAAGTACTTCCTTCGTAGCAAGATATTCTAATGCCTGCAGAAATAAGGGATTCACTGTTAACAAATGGACTTCAAATTAAAACCATATCAAGCAATCATTTTTGGCTTTAAATGCACAAAATGATGAGCTTGTTCGAGATGAGTGATATTTTGCCCCCAGCTGCTACCCATACAGTTGTTACATAAGTTGATCGGTAGCAAATGCCTGGACTATCGCATCTATTGATAAGTTCATATTACTAGGATTAATTAGTCCAGATTCCAGAGCCTTACACTATATGTATTAGAAATCAGACTGCGCTTATATTTATCAAAGGTTTTCTCTATTCAATGCCTCCTGTCTTTGTTTTGTGCAGTTAGTCAAATCGGTAAAGAGAGTCATAGGTTCACAAGTAGGTCCCTAGTCTAACTATTCATGCCCATAACAAAGTTGAGAATATATAGGAGTAAACATAAAAAAATTACATGGTCACAAGAAATTGTAGAAGTTGAGCGACTTTTCCAATTTTGAAATTAGAAACAACTTTTTGACGTTGAAGAATTAGAAGTTTGTTGATAAGAGTTTTAAATTTACCCATTGTATTTTTAAAACAATAAGAAGTTTATCTTTTAAACTGCTGTCTTAAAAATTTACCATTGGATTTCTATAATAATCAAAAGTTAAAATTGAGTATTGATATTCTTTAGAACCTATTTAAAAAGTAAGAGCCCATGAGACGTAGGTACTATCTACAACAAAACAAACTTTCAGGCGTGTTTGATAACAAGAAGTGTCTTCTAGGAACTTGGAAACTTCACTTTACTGTTTATGTTTGGCGTTTGATAAAAAATGGAAGTTGAATGAAGAACTTCACTTTACTGTTCATGGGCCCTTCACCGTTCACTTTATGTGTTAAAAAAAGTTCCGACCAAAAGGTCGGAACTTGAAGTGGGAAGTTTTTATAAAACTTCACCGACGAAAGTTTGCACTGAGCGTCTCTTCGCAGCAGGCCGCCATCAACCAGGGCCCTCTCGCTGAGCCATCCCTCTCTTCTGTTATTCGCCGCACTCGGCCTCCTCTTCTTCCGTCCTCGTCAACCTCCCAGCATTCCTCTTCACAAAGCCCCCTCGCCTGCTTCACCAAGTACCTCTCTCCTCTCTTTTTCTCTCTTTCCATTTCTAGAAAATGGCTTTCTTTCTCATCTCTCTCTGCAGAACTACTTTATTCTCTCTCTGTATCTCTCTCCATCTAGCGGTGTAGCCCTAAATCTATTTCTCGCTCTATCACCAACCTCCCATCCGTCATTGACATCAGAGCTCCAGGTATAGTTCTTTTTATTTATTTATTTATTTATTTATTTTTTCTGTAAACCTATTTCTCTTGCTAGGGTTTTGTTGTTCTTGAATCTCTGTATTTTTTCCCCTGATTTTCAAGATATGTTTATTAACGGATGTGTTTTTGCCAATTTATGTGATTTTGGGCTGGGTTTGGAGAAGTCACGAGATTTGTGGCATTTTAGTTAATATTTTTTGGGGATTTTTTGTTATTATAGTTTTATAAGTATCTGTGATGTCTTCCTCATCGAAGAACACAGTGTTGTGTTGGATTTATCTGTGTGCTCAGTAATTTATCGCTCTATTCTTGTGGAGTGAAGAGTGGGGTTGCATGATCTCAATATAGTTATTGCAAGAGAGGGATTTGGGTTTGCTTGGTTTTAACACTTCAATTTGACCTAAAATGCCGATATTTGCCACTAAACAATAAAACTTCGCATGTATCACATAACTATGTTTCTGTGATTATAGCTACCCAATTCATAAATCTCTTGTTAAAGGCTGTAAAAATGCTGATTTTAGAATGTGAAATAGCATTCATCTTTTGAACTCGAAAATGTAATTTTATATAATTATGATTAATAGTAAAACAAAATAGTAATTATATGGAAGTAATTATATAATGGTTATATAATTTTTAATGGGTAGCATTTTACGCAGCAGTGACCTCTAACCTGTTATGATAAGCTAATGGACTCTCCATAGCACTGACTGTTGTGCCACTGAATGGAATTTAAAATATCACTTTTGATAGTCCGGGACTCAAAGTATTTCGTATATAAGTGTGACTCAAACCAATAAAACTTGGCTTGATGATTTTGGCTTAGCATCAGAAATGATGCCCCCCAAATCTTGCTGGTCTAGGGCTCCTTTGGAGCTTCCATCAAAATTGATCTTTAGCACACTTTAGGGAAGGGGAATCCTATTAACTATTCATTTGAGCTCTTGGAGATTCTTTTTTTCCTTTTTTGGATTAGTAGCTCTTATTGGGATGCTGCTTTATCATGTCTCTCTATGACCACTGCATTTTGTATCCCTTAATTACATTTGGGTTGTTGACGAACCATGCAATGGGGTTTGTCTGTTCATTGTAAGAAACATGATCTCTTCAGTATCCCGCTAAATATTCTGTTGCTTCAATCCTAGTGATACGTGGCCATATCAAGTAGGAGTTAAGGGCTTATTGACTTGAAGAACAAAGTGTATTGTGTTCTATGGTAGATCTTGCTATTCACAAAAACCAATGATGTGGCAATCATATGCCCATGAATTTAGCCATGTCCCTCATAATCTAGAATAATGTCTTGTATGACTAAAGGGAAAAAAAGAATTGAAAAAAGATGGTAACTAAGTAGTGCTTGGACTGCTTTTTTGGGGTCATCATTCCTTTAATCAATATGATGTTATTTTCTTTTGTATTACTTTTAAGGTTTGTCATGTCATTAAATGATCAAATATGTAAGAGTTTTTTCCATATGAAATCTACCTCTCTATCTATCTACATGAAAAAATTTATCTTTTTCTTTGATTTGTTATTATACAGCAGCATATTCACATGGTTTCTCATAGTTGCTCAAGGTGTAGGTTAGATGAAGGTAATAATTTGGAATATTATCTTCTATACTATCGTATTTTTTGAGGGCCTCTATTTTGTTTGGTGAACCCTTGATGCTAAATAAGATGGATTGCTTGCATTCTAGCAGTAATTTGGTTCATGGTCTTAGGTTGTCTTTTATTTTCGTGTTGAAATTAGAACTAGAAGGTCTTACATCTGGCATGTGTTGTTGACATGTAGTTCAACTTGGACGAGTTCATGTTTAGCATTAACGTACAAGGTCCTTATATTTTTTTTTTACGAATGAAATGGTACCCCTAAAAGTGTCTATGACTTAATTGGGTGATTTGGAATTGATGGTAAAATAAACAATTGAAGCATATCAGTTGCCCTTTCTCTATTCTTTATATTTTAAAGTGTACTGAAAATCTTCATCCACAATTTTCTTTCCTAAGGTTATGGATTTTGTTTTGTTGGAACTCTTTGAGACAAGTTTTGTATAGATCCTTGAGACATTTTGTCTTTCATTGCGCTCTTTCAATATGCGCAAGACTTTTGAATATGCACAGGTCCTACTTATATTTATCGATTTCTAGATGCTCTTTCATGTGCATGGCCATTTATTACTCTCTTTGTATGATACTTTCTTATAGTATTTTAAACCTAAAAGAAGCATCATGCTCACAGGTTCTGCAAAACAGACATTCTCTAGTCAAGATGCAGTGACAACAAACGAATTGATAAAAGCGCTTATTGATTGGAAAATTATTCAAGATGAAAATGGAATGTAAGCACTTGGACCACTTTGAATTTGGTTGTTAGATACCTTTCACTTTGTTTTATTTTCTAACCTTGTAATTATTATTATTATTATTATTATTATTATTATTATTATTATTGAGTATATAATCTTGTAAGTCCTTTCCTTATATCAAATTATCAGCACATAGAACTCTATTTTTATCTCACTTGTCTCACAATATTATTGACATGTTATTATTACAGTTATTCCATGACCTGTTCATGATTTTGATAGACCAGCTACATCACATTTCCTTTTTAGTTGTATTTATGAACAAGGCTTTAAAAATTCGGAAGACTTAACCTTTTACCTCTTATTAGTGACTCAGCTTGGCTTGGTAGGTTCGATCGATTTGGTTGAATCTATTGATTAACCAATAAAAAGAGGCTTGACTTAGTTGAGTCTTGTGATATTACAGGACACTTGCCAAGGTGTTGAGGCAATTCACAAGTACTTATTAAAATTGCATATTTGAATAGGATAGCAGATTTTCATTGGTGAATGTAAGTAGTGCTGAAGTTATTACAGGTTATTGTTGAAGGGGCTGATTTCTTACTACTTGCATTTTTAATTATGTATGTTTAAACTATTACTGGTTATTGTTGAATGGGCTGGTTTTGTACATGGTTATATATGGATGCATGAATTGTGAATGTTGCTTGACATGCATCACAAATGCCTTAACACTTAACATACAAATGTTATGTGCGTGACTTGTGAATGTATATTTTTGAGTTGTGAATGACATATATTTTTTAGGTTGGGATATGGATGTATCAGTGGTGAATGTAAGTAGTGCTCAAGTTATTTCAGAAAGATAATATTCTACTTTACTTTCAATTGATATAGTATTCCAAAAAAAAATATTCTACAAATTAATAAAAAAATAAATAATATCTAGGTCTCAATTTTAACATTTACATCTTGGCTATTACTTAAAGCTAATCCAATACAGATACCCAGTTCTTCTTTAACTTCCCAGGAAGTTATCAAACACAGAAACCAGGAATTTCTTAAGTTCCCAGGAGGTTATCAAACACATAAACCAGGAACTTCTTAACTTCCCAGGAATGTTATGAAACACAGAAACTAGGAGCTTCTTTAGGAACTACTAATGTATAGTTCTTCAGAAACTTCCAATTTACAGTTCATGAACTTGCTTTCAGTTATCAAACAGGCCCTAACAGCAAAACCCTGTCTAGGTTTTAGAGAGAGAGCAATGAAGCTCCAACCACAATGTCTAGAGATAGACCAAAATCATCTCAAAGTTGTAGAGAGAAATTAAAACACATCAGAAGATTTAACATTATCCAAAAACATCACAAAACAAGCTGAGTAATGCTTAGTATCAGGAATTCTAGAGAGAGAAACAAATAGAAGAAAACCAAGAGAGATAGATGAGCATACATGGTATCTTTCTGTCCAAAGCTAGAGAGCAGAGTTCTTTATATTGGAAATGTGGCATATCAAACCAGTTTTTCTCTCGAATTATTATTATTTCTTAATAATGGTACAGAAATCATATTGAAGTATAAGTGAAATCTCATGTGGTTAACATGAGGCAATGTCATATACATGGATCCATTTTTTAGCTTTAATAGAATGTATCATTGGAGGGAAAAATCCAGTATCACCTGAGAGAAAACCTAGTGATGTGTTTGGATTCCTTGTAACTTGTGGGAATGATTGGATGACAAAATATTATACGAGTCATTAATGGACTAATGATAAGTTTAACTCATTACATAGGATTAATTGTTTGGTGTCGTTTGGATACTTGGAAATACATTGTCTCTGCAATATATTACTAGCGTAATACATTACTGCGTAATACATTACCTGCAAATGGATTGTTACTGTTTGGGTAGTATTTAAATACATAACAAGTGGACTCAATGCACACGAAACTCTTTCGTTTGTGCAGTTGAATTTGTGGCAGTGGTCTCCAACTCCTGATCAGTGAATCAAATAATCGAAATATGCTTAAACCATGGACATTTATAGATGTGTAAGTAGAAGTATCAGCCAGTAGCTTGAAATTTCGCGTGATGGGGTTATAAAAGAACCCAAAATTAAAAACATTGAAATCAAGCTTTGGAAGAGGGGTGAACTCCTTATGGGTTATTGGGTTTACAAGGGTAAAAACATTACTGCTTCCTGATATCATCAAGGAGCATACCATGCCATTGCTAGAGGCCACCCACTCTAGGTCTTCATGTGAAAAGAAGATTCTCTTATAGTAAAGAGGACTGACTATATCAGAAGGGCAAACACAAAACATTTGGTTACCATGAACGCACTGAGAGAAAGGTTGAGGAAGCAAGGACGAGGATGGTTAGATGCCTCGATGTCGCACTTCTGGTTGGGATGACCTGGTGGCACGTGTCTTGGGTTTCAAGGAAAACCCAGGACTTGAGATCGCTCTCTCGGGAACTTTTTTAAAGAACAAGGGCAGGTACACCAATCGGTGAGAGAGGAATTTGGTGTGAGGCAGAACACACCTCACCTGGGTTCAGGACTTACTCGGGCTGGCTTGTGTGGACGCCCCTCTTAGATCACGAAGAAAGCCCCCCAGTTCTACAACTGGTTCGAAATCGCCTCTCTTGATCTGTACTCTCATGTTTATGCAATCACACATACATGGTTAATTTTACGAGACAAGTGGGCTAAAGGACCCTACCTTATCTTTGGGCGAATGTACATAGGGGTGCACATCCAAAAGAAGAAGGGAAGAATAAAAGGATAAAGATTGGGGTCGTGCACATCCATGCCGCTCAAGCGGGACTTGTCGTTGCTGAATTTGTCGCGAATCGCCAACTTCTCTCTTTTCTCCCTGCTCGGGTGTCGTCACGTGATGTACCACATATCAAAACGCTCGTCTTGACAAGACGAACGTGCTCGCAAAAATTTGAGTGCGATTCTACTCGGGATGAGAAAGATATAGCGTCTGCAAGTCATTGCGTGAAACTGTGAAAGCAGTCGCCATTAATGGTGACTTTGTGCAGGGAGGACACACAAGAATAGCGTGCGGCTACCCCTTTTTAATGTTTCGCCCATAACTTTGTCCTGGAGCGCCCGATTAAGCCGAAATTTGATCTATAGGGGTTTTCGACTGTGCCGGATTCAATGGCGGTGGTCCCACAGCTGTTTGATGCATCGAAAATATAGTTCTAGTTACGAGGTCCGTTTCAAGGTGCTAAAGATCGATTTTTCCAACATTGTTTCTTCATCTTCACTGCCTTTAACATGTCAGATTGCAACGAAACTTGGCAGGTGGCCTTTTGGAGTCCTTAGGAAAATTCTAACCCATGCTTGGGATAATGCTGGAGAGAGATTCTATCTCTCCTTCTCTCTGTCTCTAGTAACTATTTACAAGAATGCAAAGAATTCAACAATTTAAGAGACAGAAAGAAGTAACTGAAAATTGGAAAATCAAGTTTTTAGGGCTAAAAAGATCAAAATTTTGAGTTAAGAACTTATTGGTTTTGGATTTTGTTGCTTCTAATCTACACCAAAAAGATGCCATATGAAAGCAGTGGAGATGTTCCTACTTCTCTATCTTTCTAAATGACCAGATGGAAGAAAATCGCCAAAATATGAGAGAGAGCTTAGAGAGTGAAAGGGCACATCTTATGGTAGAAAGAGAGAAAGATGTAAATGACTTAATACGAGAGAGACAAGGAGGAGAGAGAGGGGGAAGTAGTCAGCTTACCAGGTTGAGAGGGAAAAGGGGAGCTTAAGAGGGAGAAGAGAATGTACACAGGAGAGAGAGGGGGAAGTGGTAGGCTTACCAAGTTGAGAGGGAAAAGAGGAGCTTGAGAGGGAGAAGATGATGTATGCAGGAGAGAATGAAAATGGAGGATGTACGCAGTAGAGAGGGAAAATGGTTTTTTAGACGGTAAATTACTTGTCACGCGCGTAAAAGATTTCCCAGTTCTCCCCATGTGTAATAGATTTCACGATATTTGAGAAAAGATTGAGTAATCTATTTTCATTTCCTTACTAATGAACGTATCCAAACAATGTAAATGTCATATTTCCTAGTAATCTATTTCCATGTAATATATTTTCAGGTACCTAAACGGCCCCTTGGTGACAACTTGTTAATCTTAAGTAGCTGTACTTAAGGGAATTAAGGTAGGAGTAACAATTGGATCTCAACTCCTAAAGATCATGAATATGAGAGTTACAAAATAAATGTGTTATTTATAAAAGGAGGTTAACCCCTCGAGAAAAAAGAGAGAAAATGATAAAAAAATAGAGATGAAAGGTGAAAGAGATTCACCAAGAGGACTCTCTAGGTAGTCTGTCACCGAATGGCTTGGTTTATAGGTTTTGGTATGGAACCTTAAGTTCCTCGTGTGATTTAAAGATAGATCCGAGTAAGTTGATTTTAATTTTATTTATTTATTATTATTTTAATTGGGACTAACAATGGTATCAGAGCATGGGTTGTGAGATGCAAGGGCTTGGCAAAACCTAGTGAAGTTCGGCGAGGGTATTTCCTATCAGGTATATGCGATGGTATCCTTTGTCTGGAAGGAATGTGCGATAATATCTTTTAGCTGAGGCTTGAGTGAGGGTCAAGACCGCACACCAAAGGATTGTTGGGGCCATCAACATGTCCCTAAAGCCACTTGACGTGGCTCTCCACTGTGGAGAAAGAGGTAAGGAAGAAGTTTTAATGCTTCATTGCACAACGCATCTTGACCAATTGTGGTTAAGCTACAATTGTTTTTTATGAAATATTTTGGACAAAACTTGTCTCATTCAGGGGTTATATTATAGCAAAAGATTGCATTATACCATTACCCTAGGGCACAATCCTCTATAAACGGCTTGGTTTTTCAGTTTGAACCTTTAAAGAGAGAAAATACAGAACAATTGATGGGCTTTTTTTTTTTTTTTTTTTTTTTTTTTTTGAGTTTTGGGTATGAGCATAGGAGCTATTCGTGGTTGCAACATCTAAAATAAAAAAAACTTCCATGAGTTTCTTGGTAGACTTACTTCTAACTGCACCAAAGTCTTCATATGTGAAAAGTTTTGTCCTTTAAGGACCATGGCCAATATTAGGAAGTGGTTCAAAATAATTAGTAGGCCCCACATACAAAATTTTTGTTTTGGCAAGTTTGAATATGAAAAGTATTTGGTAGGTTTTAATTACAAAGTACTTGTGGTAAGTTTTTTATTGCTCTAAATTAGAATTTGGTAGGTTGCAAGTACAAAGCTTTTGTGGTAAGTTCTTTATTGCCTTAAATTGGAATTTGATAGGTTGCAATTACAAAGCTTTTGTGATAAGTTCTTTATTGCCTTAAATTAGAATTTGGTCGGTTTCAATTACATAGCTTTTGTGATAAGTTCTTTATTGCCTTAAATTAGAAATTTGTTGACATTCTATTTTATCTTAATAACATGAAATGAATGCAAATCAATGTGCATTCCCATTTTGAAATTTATGTTTCTCCCTCTCTCTCGACCCAAGGATATGCAAGTTTCTATCTCTCACTCTTCATTATTTAAATAAATAAATTATATAAAAGGATTGGAAGATATTCCTATTTATTTCGAATATGGCCCTCTAGCAATTATACTTATTATGATAAGACAAATATTGGTCATCAGTTTTATTTAAAGAGATACTTGATTTGAAAATTTTCATGGTGATCAATGATTATGAATATTTCAAGTTCAATAATATATATATATATATATATATATATATATATATATATATATATATATATATATATATATATATATATATATATATATATATATATATATATATATATATATATATATATATATATATATATATATATATATATAAGTCTTCCAAATGCCCATAGGCGAAAATGAACAATAATTTCGTCTACCCTCATCACCGTCCAAAGGTCTTTGCATGATCACGATTGTCCTGTAGTATTTTATTTTTCATTTTGTTTCTACAAATGGTAATGATATGAAATTTGAAGCGTGTGTATATTTTAGTTAGGGGCACCTAATAAAAATATATAAAAAAATAATTCGTAGAAATAATATTGATCAAAATACCCCCAAAATATTTTAGAGGTACTTTGGTTAATTTATTTCATATTAAATATTTTTTTAATATTTTTTTATATATTCTCCTATTTTTGACGAACACACATTCCAAATTTCAGATCATTCCGATTTGTAAAAAAAAGGAAAAATAAAACACTATCGGGTAATCGTGATCGTGTGATGAACTTTGGATGGTGATGAAGGTAGGCAAAATCATTGTTCATTTTCGCCAATAGGCATTTTATAAATTATAAATTATCTAATGCCTCGATATGCAATAATCACCAATGTATCCAAACCCCTTTTATCATGGTAAAAGGTCTGAGTCAAGCATTTATTCTTAGAGTCCCATTCCTTACTTTATTAAATCCATTATCCATAGATCATACATGACTCACATCAAGTTATCAAAATATTCCACTACATTTTGAATTTATTCACAAACCAAAACTCAAAGAATTAAATAGTGTCAAAAATCAATTACACAATAAAGAACACTTTCTCTGTACTTTAATCTTTATAATGGAGTTATCATATATTTTGCATATACACTCGGAGAATTATCAGCAGAAATATGTGCTGAAGGATTAGGTTTATGTACTGATCTTAAACTCAAAAGACAACTTGATAAACAACAAATTACCAAGCGTAAAGAATTTGATGATTTTTGTGAACAGTTTGGTTATCATTTAGATAGAAAAAATAATAAACCTGAAAAATTATATAAGAAAAAGAAAAATTACAAGGAAAAATATAAAAAAGATAAAGTACATAAACAATATAAGAAGTCCAAACATCAGAAATTCATAAAAAAGTTTTCACCAAAAAACAAAAATAAAAAGAAAATACTAGTTTGTTAGAAATGTGGAAAACTTGGTCACTATAAACATCAATGTAAAGTCAAAAAGAAAATAGATGCTTTACACTTATCCAGAAGCTAATACATCCACTCCAGCCTATACTCCTGCTCAATCAAGGCCAACCCAAAGGCCTAATGTTCCTCGTTCTCCATTCATTGAAAGAGCATATCTCATGGATATTACAATAGATGACCACCATACTAGCATGGATCCCATCAAACTTGCTCCGTTATATCTCATAAACCATTTGAATCCTACCAATGGAGTAAAAACCCGTGAATACTATGAAGCCATTCTTATGGAAACATGGTCCATCTCTGTTGTCCATTACTATCAACAAAACACCAAAGTGATTGCATATTCCAAAATGCAAATCAAGAAGTTGATTTCTTATGAGGAGTGGGGTTGCAATCCCACTCAGGGCAAAAAACTAAATAATACTGAGTTTTCGTATAAATATTATAAATATGCCGAGTATATAGAAGCCTGACATAAAGTATTTTATTATCAAAACCCAAATAATACGCATAGCTGGTATATTCAATTTTGGTTACCAATTTTAGAAAGATTCCCAAGTTGGTTTAAAAATTGGTTTTTAGTATGGGGATCAACTACTGAGATTTTACCTCCTCCTTTTCAAAAAGTGCAGGAACAATTTGTTTTTTTCAATAATAGTGATATCAATCAGACAATCACTTTTACTTCGTTGCACTATACCAACTTCCATGGATTATGAAGTGGGAATATTCAATTTCTGTTAATAATACAGCCGATCATATCTATATTCCTCGCCTTGGAAAAACCATTTCAGTTAAATGGTGGGATATCTTCAATATGGATCCCACAACCATAGTACCCAAACGAATACCTCCACAAAAACCTATATATAATCCCAATCCAAGTGGATATAATAATGCCAATACCTCCTTTGATTTCCCCAAATACTTGAGAAATATGTTGCAAACATACCCTAATGCTTCCAAAGAAACCCTTAAACAACAAATGAGGGAGATTTTTGCAAAAGCAGGAAGAAAGCCAGTCTCATCAGATGAGACCGTACAGTCGTCACCAGCTTGTACCAATAGATATTTTCCACTTGAAGAAACTGATCCCGAAGAAGAAGAAGATGATCCTGATGAATGCAGCCAAAGACCATGACCCGTTGCTGCCAAGACTGTGACCCGTTACGATGCTCACCAATTCGACAAAGACTCTATATGACCACTCACATACGACAAAAAATACTGTTCCAGGATACCATTACTATTCTCACCGACAGACAAGACAAAAGAGTCACTATTCCCAAATGCTGTTACTATTCTCACCGACAGACAAGACAAAAGAGTTGCTATTCTCAGATGCTGTTACTATTCCCACTGGCATAAAAGACAAGCCACCCACACTGTAGCACAGGAAAAGACAAAAGTTGCCGACCAATGACGACAAAAGGACCACTATTCCTTGATGCCCTTTTTGTCCTTACCTCCGACCAAACGAATTCGCTTTTCCTCTTTTTTCTTTTGTTTTTGTCTTATCATCCTACTTTAAGTCCTTTCTTGCTTTACATCGCTTTACCTTCGCTACGAAGGCACCTCTTCTTTGCCTATAAAAAGCCAGCTTCCTGCCTCATAACGGCAAGGTCGCTCGGAGCCTCTCTTCTCTCTATGTTCTCATCTGCTCTGCTATGCTCTCATCTGCTCTGCTCTGCCAGCCTCTGTTCTGTCACTCTGCTTTCTTTCTTACCTTTACGCTCCATCCAATGCAACAACTATCTTGACCTTATAGCTATGCTCTCCAGGTCTCATAATTTACTCTAAATGCTAGGTTCTATCTCCTCTTTTCTTCTTATTTCCAATATGTGCGTTTGTAATTTTCATACACTTCCATCATACTGTCCTCAGCACTGGAAACTCTTTTCCAGTTATTGTATTTGCACTTTGTAAGTGTGTTTTTGTGCTTTCATCATTGTAAGTATGCTTTGACTTCCATCATGTCTGTATAAACGATTGTAAGTGTGCTTTTGTTTCCATCAAGTCTGTATAAAACGTCTGCAAGAATATTTGTACAGTTGCTTTCTCTTATATACAGTTGATACGAGTATAATGGTTTGCTTGGTTTACATATTATGCAAGTTAAACTCGTGTTTAGCATAAAAATAGGAAATTACAACCACACACAGTGGTTCGTAATAGATATATCTGTCATTCCATTTATCTGCATATTCCTGTTCTGCTTAAATTATTATCGAATATTACAAGAAATAGTAAAATACAATAGCCTCTTATTCACTTACTTATTCTAAATCAAGCCTCTAAGCAGTCACTGTAGATCCTTGTCCCATTTGGTATCAGAGCCAAACAGTGCAACTGTTTAAGAGTCAAAGTTACAGTATTATTGTAGAAACCTAACTAAGTTTACATCTAAGAAAGTTGGTCTGAGAGTTAAGGCAAGAGACGAAAGAAGTCTAGGCAAAGTATTCGTCAAGGCTAGGAAGAGCCGCTTAAGGGAACACGCTGGACCCTTGGTCGTCCAGATTGTCATTATCCGCAATCTACAGATGACAAACTTAATTAGGAATATTAAAAGTAACACAGTAACTCAAACTCAAAATTTAAGAGTTAAGAATAAGGAAGAAATAGTCATAAATGATGTTGAAAAACATACACAAAATTGGAATATTCCCAAAGTACCAATAAAATATATTTATTAAAAGGGAACATTTACATTTAAACTTGGATATGCTATAAAAACAGTGGAAGAAAGTCTATCAGTAATGCAAAACCAAGAAGACTTCCAACTGTTGTCAAGAAAAATCATTGAAAAACATAAAGAAAATAATTATAAATATTTACACGTTGGGTTAATATAAGTAGCCATCAAACCGTTAACCCGTTTAGGGTTAAACACCTCAGTGCTCGTATGCCTAAGAGATACGAGACACAATAAGTTTTCGGACTGACTCCTCGGCATGGTTGAATCCAGCCTTTGTAGTGGACCCATTTATTTTAACTGTTTTCCAAATTTTTCTGTTTCATTAACCGACCCTAATATTCTAGATATACTAACGATAAATCTGAAAACCCATAGATTTAATATGACTCATGGTTCTCAAAATTTAGCTATAGTATACCGTATTTATTACAAAGTTATGAATACCCTGTCCTAATATTATGCAAACGGATAAGAAGAATAAAACCATATTATTTCAAACTAATATAGAAAAATCAAACACTATTATACTCAAAACCATTACTTGGTCAGATATTATTCTACCTCAATTATGGTCAATTCAAAATGAAAACCAACCAAAAGAAGTACCAGTGAATAATATTCCCATTCAAATAATAGAACATCAGGATGGAAACATTGAAATTAAATTTCAACAACCCATAATACAGAATGATATAGGAATCAATAGGAAAAGGATTAACAAGCCATTAATACCAGCAAGGAAATCTTATCATATAACCCCAGATGTTATCATCATTCCTTCTCCATCAAAACCTACAACATCTTCAGACTTACAACTACAAGGAGTCAAACGAACAGCTGATCACGTAGTCATTCCCATGTATACATCTGAATTTGACATAACAGATTTTAACATACTCACTTTACAAGTTGAAGAAGATATAAATATTGATGAATATTTAGAAGAATACTTAGCTTATAAATTAACACAAAAGAAGAAAAAGGTAGATATTGAATATATAAAACAAGATTATCTAGCCCTAGAAAATCAAGGTATTAGAGAATGGTATCTCAAAACATTCCAACCTCGATTAGTAGAATTATTTCGTAAAAAATATAATAAATTCCTAAAAAAGGAAAGAGAAACAAAAGAATTTTTTATATGGTTACAGGAGTACTCAATATAATATTAAAATTCCTCAATTCCATACTATTCAAACAATTGAAGAAAAAACTTATATAAGTAGAGATGGAACTACTACTTCTAGTACCCATCCTCCTGTCAAAAGTATTATACTCAAAGGAGTGAATACCCCACCAATAAAAGGTGAACCACCTTAATCCCTATATGAAATTATTGCAACATTTTATAAGGTTGTATCTAAAGAAATGACAAAAAAGCATGAGTTAATACCACATATCATTGAGCAAAATAATTATACCAACTTATACATGCAACCTTTACGAAAACAAGCAGAAAGAATAGAAAGATTAGTCACTCCTCAACTTAAGGGAGTAACCGCTCCTATTCCTAAAGCTGTTTTATTCAAACCACCTCCAGAACTTAATAAAACCAAATTCCATTTAGGCGAAGATAATAAAACACTAATGGATCAATTAATATTTAAATTAACTCAAGTAGATATCAAGGGCATTCCTTCTCCAAAATTAAGTACTCTTATGCCAATACCCAGTATTTATGTACGTCTCTCTACTATTCCAGAATCTTTAGATAAAGGAAAACTGAAAATTCTTGAGCATGAGACATTAATCCTTCAGGAAGAACCCATTATAGACGATACTCTAGCTAATAGAGAAACTGCATTTATGGATACTTCAACCAATGATTTAAATAGAATCGCATATGGTAAAACATGGAAACCAATAACAGCTTTACCCTACTATAAGAGACCCACACCTGTTGATGTACAATTGGAAGAAGATGCTATCCAACAGGCTGTTTCCTATTCAGGAAGATCAATTGTCAATTGGACAATAGATGGTCTATAAGATCTAAAAATATTAGATGTAATGAGACATATGACGATGTTTGCTTCAACAAGTAAGATGGCTGGCAATCCTGATCAAGAAGTTGCCAAAGCCATAGTCAATGGATTTACTGGCTGGTTAAGAGGATGGTGGGATTTTTATGTTGATGATGAAACCAAGAATAAAATCCTCACCAATAGAAGACAATGGACCGCCAAAAATGAACAAAATCAAGAAATCATATATACTGAAAGTGATGCAGTAAACACCTTGATATATACTATTACCCTCCATTTCGTAGGAAGTACAGCTTTATTAGCAGCAAGATCGGAAGATCTGCTGTCCAATCTTAGATGTTCCACTCTCTCCCATTATAAGTGGTACAAGGGTGTATTCTTTTCACGATTACTCATCAGAGAAGATTGTCAGTTAGACCATTGGAAAGAAAAATTTATTGCTGGTCTACCATACCTATTTGCAGAAAAAGTCAAAGAGAGACTAAGAAAGAAACATAATGGAGTTATCATATATTCTGCAAATACATTCGGAGAATTATCAGCAGAAATATGTACTGAAGGATTAGCCTTATGTACTGATCTTAAACGCAAAAGACAACTTGATAAACAACAAATTACCAAGCGTAAAGAACTTGGTGATTTTTGTGAACAGTTTGGTTATCATTTAGATAGAAAAAATAATAAACCTGAAAAATTATATAAGAAAAAGAAAAAATACAAGGAAAAATATAAAAACGATAAAGTACATAAACAATATAAGAAATCCAAACATCAGAAATTCATAAAAAAGTTTTCATCAAAAAACAAAAATAAAAAGAAAATACCAGTATGTTAGAAATGTGGAAAACTTGGTTACTATAAACAGCAATGTAAAGTCAAAAAGAAAATAGATGCTTTACACTTTAGATGAATCAGTAAAATCACAATTATATCAAATTATCAACTATGATTCATCATCCTCAAATACAGATTCTCCCACATCACTCATAGGAAATATCCAAGATGATGATCTAATATGGACAGAGTCATCAGATTCTTAAGATTCTTTTGATACAGAATCGTCTGATCTAATGCAAGAATCTAACTGTGCTTATCTAATTCCCTCACATAATCTTCATATGCTTACTCAAGAAGATAATTTAATTTTAGATCTCATAGAAAAGCTTACAGATCCAGAGGAAAAAAGATCTGTGATTACAAAATTTATAAATCTAGCTAAAACAAAAGCAAAAACACCTCCTATCAGTAAAACACCAGATGAATATAATTTTGCCTCTATTATGAAAATGGGGCCAGGATCTACAGTGACTGCTTGGAGGCTTGATTTAGAGTAAGTGGGTGCATAAGAGGCTATTGTACTTTACTATTTCTTGTAAGATTCGATAATAATTTAAGCAGAACAGGAGTATGCAGATAAATGGAATGACAGATATATCTATTACGAACCACTGTGTGTGATTGTAATTTCCTATTTTTATGTTAAACATGAGTTTAAATTGCATAATGTGTAAACCAAGCAAACCATTATACTCGTATCAACAGTATATAAGAGAAAACAACTGTACAAATACTCTTGCAGGCGTTTTATATAGACTTTATGGAAACAAAAGCACACTTACAATCGTTTATGCAGACATGATGGAAGTCAAAGCATACTTACGATGATGAAAGCACAAAAACACACTTCCAAAGTTCAAATACAATAACTGGAAAAGAGTTTTCAGTGCCGAGGGCAGTATGATGGAAGTGTATGAAAATTACAAACGCACATATTGGAAATATAAAGAAAGGAGGAGATAGAACCTGTGATTAAAGTAAATTATGAGAACTGAAGAGCATAGCTATGAGCAGAGCAGATGAGAGCAAAGCAGAGCAGAGCAGATGAGAGCAAAGCAGAGCAGAGCAGATAAGAGCAGAGCAGATGAGAGCAGAGCAGAGCAGATTAGAGCAGAGCAGAGCAGATGAGAACTTAGAGAGAAGAGAGGCTCCAAGCGACCTTGCCGTTATGAGGCAGGAGGCTGGTTTTTTATAGGCAAAGAAGAGGAGCCTTCGTAGCGAAGGTAAAGCAACGTAAAGCGCGAAAAGACTTAAAGTAGAATGATGAGACAAAAGCAAAAGAAAAAAGAGGAAAAGCAGATTCGTTTGGTCGGAGATAAGGACAAAAAAGGCATCTAGGAATAGTGGTCCTTTTGTCGTCATTAGTCGGCGACTTTTGTCTTTTCTTGTGCTACAGTGTCGGTGGCTTGTCTTTTATGCCAGTGGGAATAGTAACAGCATCTGGGAATAGTAACTCTTTTGTCTTGTCTGTCGGTGAGAATAGTAACAGCATCTGGGAATAGTGACTCTTTTGTCTTGTCTGTTGGTGAGAATAGTAATGGTATCCTGGAACAGTATTTTTTGTCGTATGTGAGTGGTCCTATAGAGTCTTTGTTGTATTAGTGAGCATCGTAACGGGTCACAGTCTTGGCAGCAATGAATCATGGTCTTTGGCTGCATTCATCCGCATCATCTTCTTCTTTCGGGATCAGTTTCTTCAACTGGAAAGTATCTGTTGGTACGAGCTGATGACAACTGTACGGTCTCATCTGATGAGACTGGCTTTCTTCCTGCTTCTGTAAAAAATCTCCCTCATTTGTTGTTCAAGGGTTTTTTTGGAAGCATTAGGGTTTGTTTGTAACATATTTCTCAAGTATGTGGGGAAATCAAAGGAGGCATTGACAGTATTATATCCGCTTGGATTGGGATTATACATAGGTTTTTGTGGAAGTATTCGTTTGGGTACTATGGTTGTGGGATCCATATTGAAGATATCCCACCATTTAACTGAAATGGTTTTTTCAAGGCGAGGAATATAGGTATGATCGGCTGTATTATTAATAGAGATTGAATATTCCCACTTCATAATCCATGGGAGTTGGTATAGTGCAATAAAGTAAAAGTGATTGTCTGATTGATATCGCTATTATTGAAGAGAACAAATTGTTCCTGCACTTTTTGGAAAGGAGGAGGTAAACTCTCCGTAGTTGATCCCCATACTAAAAACCAATTTTTAAACCAACTTGGGAATCGTTCTAAAATTGGTAATCGAAATTGAATATACCAGTTATGAGTATTATTTGGGTTTTGATAATAAAATACTTTATGCCAGGCTTCTATGTACTCGGCATATTTATAATATTTATACGAAAACTCAGTATTATTTAGTTTTTTGCCCTGAGTGGGATTGCAACCCCACTCCTCATAAGAAAGCAACTTCTTGATTTACATTTTGGAATATGCAATCACTTTGTTGTTTTGTTGATAATAATGGACAACAGAGATGGACCCTGTTTCCATAAGAAATGGCTTCATAGTATTCACGGGCTTTTACTCCATTGGTAGGATTCAAATGGTTTATGAGATATAACAGAGCAAGTTTGATGGGATCCATGCTAATATGGTAGTCATCTATTGTAATATCCATGAGATATGCTCTTTCAATGAATGGAGAACGAGGAACATTAGGCCTTTGGGTTGGCCTTGATTGAGCAGGAGTATAGGCTGGAGTGGATGTATTAGCTTCTGGATAAGTTATTTGATGAATGGGTGAAATGGACGGTGAAAGGGTAGCCAAAGGCGGATTTTCACCTTCAAATGGTATTATTGCCAAAGGGCGTTTCTCATTGTTGGAAGAATTGCTACGAGAGCCCATTAGAGTAAGTGAATTGGACAAAGTATTATGTTGATTAGCTGCAAAGAGCTATAGTGCAAGTGATAGTGGTGTTTTTTTGTCGTTGGCATCAGTGTTGCCCGCTGCAAAAATTCACGGGTTAAAAAATCAAGAAGGGAATTAGAAGAACGGTGAAGGTGTTCAATAGTAAAATCAAAGGCAGAAAGTATAGCCTGCCAACGAGCAAATATTTGTTTTGAAACAAGGTTTTGAACATCTTTTTGCAGAATGTCTTTAGCAGCTTTGCAATAAGTTCGAATAAGAAACTGTTGATTGAGAATATCACTTTGAAATTTGGTAACGCAATGGACAATAACAAGTAATTCTTTTTTTACCGTAGAATAGTTTTGTTGGGTTGGATTTCAAGCCTTAGAAGTATACTTGAGTAGTTGTTCATGACCATCCACTTTTTGTTTTAGGATTCCTCCTAATCCCAACTCTTAGGCGTCGCATTCAATTATTTTGAAAGCAGTAGGACGAGGAAGAGAAAGGCAAGGGAGAGTTTTGACTTTCTGTTTAATTATTTGTACTGCCTTGGTATGAATATTTGTCCAGGGTGGGGGATGCTTTTTTTATCTATCATGTAGAGGTTTTGCATTTATGGCAAGGTCTTGATAAAAATCAATGACATAATTAAGACATCCTAAGAATCTTTGCAGTTCTTTTTTATCTAGAATTTGATCAGAAAATTTATCAACAAATTGTATTGATCTATCTATAGGAATAATGGTGCCTTGATGAATATTGTGTCTTGGAAATCTAATAGTAGTTTTGAATAAAGTAATCTTTTTGGCAGATACAACTAATCTTGAATGCCGGACTGCATGGATGAATGTATTTATATGTTTTATATGTTAATCTATGGATTCAGAAAAGATAAGGACATCATCAATATAAACAATCATAAATTGATAATAAGCATTGAATACATCATTCATTATTTTTTGAAATTCAGATGGAGCATTTTTTAGTCCAAATGGCATGACATTCCATTCATATTGGCTAAATGGTACATTGAATGCTGTTTTATATTTATCTTCCTCTTTAATTTGAATTTGCCAGTATCCTGATTTCATATCAAATTTAGAAAATATACAAGCATTTGCCACTCTATTTATTAAATCTTTTTTATTAGGAATGAGATATCTAGTCCATTGTAGTACTTTGTTTAATGGTTTATAATTGATAATAAGTCTAGGAACTCCTCGTTCCTTTTTAGCATTTTTATTTACATGGAAAGCTGCACAACTCCATGGTGATAGGCTTGGTCTAATTAGTTTTTATTTTGGAGTTCAGCAATTTCTTTTCGACACATGTCTAATAGAGTTGTATTCATTTGAATTGATCTAGCTTTTGTAGAGATTTGTTTTTCATCAAATCCTGGTTCATATGGAAGACTGATACTATGTTTTTTCCTTTCTCAAAAAGCATTGAGATGTTCACTACAGATGGACATTTCTATCTGTTGTTGAAGTTGTTAGATCTTTTGTTGTATCAGAGGATTTTGTAATTGTTCTTCGACATATTTGTATTTAATTTCTTGTTTTAAAGTATAGAGAAAGTGTTATTTATTGTGTAATTGACTTTTGACACGATTTAGTTCTTTGAGTTTTGGTTTGTGAATAAATTCAAAATATAATGGAATATTTTGATAACTTGATGTGAGTCTTGTATGATCTATGGATAATGGATATAATAAAGTAAGGAATGGGACTCCAAGAATAACTGCTTGACTCAGACCTTTTACCATGATAAAAGGGGTTTGGATACATTGGTGATTATTGCATACCTAGATAATTTATAGTTTATAAAGAGTCTACTGCCAGTATTTAGGATTTGAGATGTTTTATCAAAATATTTTGTTGGTACTAATCCTTCAGTGATACAGTTTAAATTAGCACCTGAATCTATTCAAGCTGATGTTTGAAATCTATAATCTTCTGCAACTATAATGGTTACTTGAAGAAACCATTTTTGGATCATTATTTATTCTAGAAGATTTACAGAAGTAGGTTGTTATGTTATTAGAAGTGGTTTTGTATTTGACATTTCTGGAGCATCTCCTGGTGGATCAGGACTGTATGTTGTTACTAGATGGTTAAATTCCACTTCATCTATATCAGAATTGTGGTTGGATAGATTTTGTAATTCTAGTATTTTAATTCTATTTTTGAGCTGATGCACTTCTCTCTTGACTTCAATGATCTCTTGTTTGAGTTCTGAAATAGAAGGTTTTTTTTGCTTGGTAAGGTGTTGTTCACTAACTCCTTTTATAATAGAGGCAAAATTATATTCATCTGGTGTTTTATTGATAGGAGGTGTTTTTGCTTTTGTTTTAGCTAGATTTATAAATTTTGTAATCACTTATCTTTTTTCCTCAGGATCTGTAAGTTTTTCTATGAGATCTAAAATTAAATTATCTTCTTGGGTAAGCATATGAAGATTATGTGAGGGAATTGGACAAGCACAGTTAGATTCTTGCATTGGATCAGATGATTCCTTATCAGAAGAATCTGTAGAATCTGATGACTCTGTCCATATTAGATTGTCATCTTGGATATTTCCTATAAGTGATGTGGGAGAATCTGTATTTTGAGGATGATGAATCATAGTTGATAATTTGATATAATTGTGATTTTACTGATTCATCCAAGTGTAAAGCATCTATTTTCTTTTTGACTTTACATTGATGTTTATAGTGACCAAGTTTTCCACATTTATAACAGACTGGTATTTTTTTTTTATCTTTGTTTTTTGGTGAAAACTTTTTTATGAATTTCTGATGTTTGGATTTCTTATATTGTTTATGTACTTTATCGTTTTTATATTTTTACTTGTATTTTTTCTTTTTTTTATATAATTTTTCAGGTTTATTATTTTTTCTATTTAAATGATAACCAAACTGTTCACAAAAATCACCAAGTTCTTTGTGTTTGGTAATTTGTTGTTTATCAAGTTGTCTTTTAAGTTTAAGATCAGTACATAAGGCTAATCCTTCAGCACATATTTCTGCTGATAATTCTCCGAGTGTATATGCAGAATATATGATAACTTCATTATGTTTCTTTCTTAGTCTCTTTTTGACTTTTTCTGCAAATAAGTATGGTAGACCAGCAATAAATTTTTCTTTCCAATGGTCTAATTGACAATCTTCTCTGATGAGTAATCGTGAAAAGAATACATCCTTATACCACTTTTAATGAGAGAGAGTTGGACATCTAAGATTGGACAGCAGATCTTCTGATCTTGCTGCTAATAAAGCTGTACTTTTTACGAAATGGAGGGTAATAGTATATATCAAGGTATTTACTGCATCACTTTCAGTATATATGATTTCTTGATTTTGTTCATTTCTGGCAGTCCATTGTCTTGTATTGGTGATGATTCTGTTCTTGGTTTCATCATCAACATAGAAATCCCACCATCCTCTTAACCAGTTAGTGAATCCATTGACTATGGTTTTGGCAACTTCTTGATCAGGATTGCCAGCCATCTTATTTGCTGAAGCAAACATTGTCATATGTCTCATTACATCTAATATTTTTAGATCTTATAGACCATCTATTGTCCAATTGACAATTGATCTTCCTGAATAGGAACCAGCTTGTTGGATAGCATCTTCTTCTAGTTGTACATCAACAGGTGTGTGTCTCTTATGGTAGGGTAAAGCTGTTATTAGTTTTCATGTTTTACCATATGCGATTCTATTTAAATCATTGGTTGAAGTATCCATAAATGCAGTTTCTCTATTAGCCAGAGTATCGTCTATAATGGGTTCTTCTTCCTGAAGCATTAATGTCTCATGCTCAAGAATTTTCAGTTTTCCTTTATCTAAAGATTCTGGAATAGTAGAGAGACGTACAGAACTACCAGGTATTGGCATAACAGTACTTAATTTTGGAGAAGGAATGCCCTTGATTTCTAATTGGGCTAATTTAGATATTAATTGATTCATTAGTGTTTTATTATCTTCGCCTAAATGGAATTTGGTTTTATTAAGTTCTGAAGGTGGTTTGAATAAAACAGCTTTAGGAATAGGAGGGGTTACTCCCTTAGATTGAGGAGTGACCAATCTTTTTATTCTTTCTGTATGTTTTCTTAAAGATTTCATGTATAGGTTGGTATAATTATTTTGCTCAATGATATGTGGTATTAATTCATACTTTTTTGTCATTTCTTTGGGTACAACCTTATAAGGTGTTGCAATAATTTCATATAGGGATTGAGGTGGTTCACATTTTACTGGTGGGGTATTGACTTCTTTGAGTATAATACTTTTGACAGGAGGATGGGTATTAGAAGTAGTAGTTCTATCTGTACTTATATAAGTTTTTTCTTCAATTGTTTGAACAGTATGGAATTGAGGAATTTTAATATTATATTGAGTACATAATCATATAAAAAATTCTTTTGTTTCTCTTTTTTGTACATATTGAGTACATATTTCTTGTAACCTACTAATCGAGGTTGGAATGTTTTGAGATACCATTCTCTAATACCTTGATTTTCTAGGGTTAGATAATCTTGTTTTATATATTCAATATCTACCTTTTTCTTCTTTTGTGCTAATTTATAAGCTAAGTATTCTTCTAAATATTCATCAATATTTATATCTTCTTCAACTTGTAAAGTGAGTATGTTAAAATCTGCTATGTCAGGTTCAGATGTGTACGTGGGAATGACTATGTGATCAGATGTTTGTTTGACTCTTTGTAGTTGTAAGTCTGAAGATGTTGTAGGTTTTGATGGAGAAGAAAGGATGATAACATCTGGGGTTGTATGATAAGATTTCCTTGCTGGTATTAATGGCTTGTTAATCCTTTTCCTATTGAGTCCTATGTCATCCTGTATTATGGGTTTTTGAAATTTAATTTCAATATTTCCATCTTGATGTTTTATTGTTTGATTGGGAATATTATTCACTGGTACTTCTTTTGGTTGGTTTTCATTTTGAATTGACCATGATTGAGGTAGAATAATATCTGACCAAGTAATGGTTTTGGGTATAATAGTGTTTGATTTTTCTATATTAGTTTGAAATAATATGGTTTGATCCTTCTTATCTGTTTGCATAATATTAGGACATAGCGTATTCATAACTTTATAATAAATATGGTATATTAAAGCTAAATTTTGAGAACCAGGAGTCATATTAAATCCATGGGTTTTCAGATTTATTGTTAGTATATCTAGAATATTAGGGTCGGTTAATGAAACAGAAAAATTTGGAAATCAGTTAAAGTAAATTGGTCCATTACAAAGCTAGATTCAACCATGCCGAAGAGTGAGTCCGAAAACTTATTGTGTCTCGTATCTCTTAGGCATACGAGCACTGAAGTGTTTAACCCTAAACGGGCGGTTTGATGGTTATTTGTATTAACTCAATGTGTAACTATTTATAATTATTTTCTTTATGTTTTTCAATGAGTTTTCTTGAAAACAGTTGGAAGTCTTCTTGGTTTTGCTTTACTGATAGACTTTTTTCTATTGTTTTTATAGCATATCCGAGTTTAAATGTAAATGTTCCCTTTTGATAAATATCTTTTATTGGTACTTTTGGAATATTCCAATTTTGTATATGTTTTTCAACATCATTTATGATTATTTCTTCCTTATTCTTAATTCTTAAACTTTAAGTTTGAGTTACTGTGTTACTTTTAAGATTCCTAATTAAGTTTGTCATTAGTAGGTTGCCGATAATGACAATTTGGACGACCAAGGGTCCAGCGTGTTCTCCTAAGCGGCTCTTCATGGCCCTGGCGGGTATTTTGCCTAGACTTCTTTCGTCTCTTGCTTTAACTCTCGGACCAACTTTCTTAGATGTAAACTTAGTTAGGTTTCTAGAGTAATACTGTAACTTTGACTCTTTAACAATATATATATACAGTGTGAGATAGGGTGATCTTGCGGTATTTATGGTATTAGAGCCACACCCTGATAGAGTAATAATAGTGTCACTCATTATTTTATCTGAGGAAACTTATTAAATTAATCCATTAAAAGAAGTTGGTCTGAGCATTGAGGTTAGAGACGCTCAGACACTCTGTTTAAAGACCGTTAAGGCCAGGAGAGCGGCTGAGGTCGAAGGAGACATAAGAGGTAATCACAGTGGACTGTCCAGATAACACTCAACCGCAACCTAATAATGGAAAAATTTATTAAGAATCTATCAGATAAAGTAAGTAGTTCCACTAATAGTACTCTAAGAGTTAAAAATAAAGAAGAAATTATTATCAATGATATAGAAACCCAAATTCAAAATTGGAACATACCAAAGGTTCCAATATCTGATATGTATAAAAAAGGTAAATTTGATCTAAAAATAGGATATGCTATCAAAACAGTCGAATAGACTCTAGTTGTTACAAGTAACCAAGAAGATTTCCAACTATTATCAAATAAAATATTACAAGTCCATAAAACAAACAATTACAAATATCTTCATATAGGCTTAATACAAATTGCAGTTGAACCCTTAACTCACCTAGGACTTAATAATTCCATCCTAGTATGTTTACATGATACTAGACATAATAGATTTTCTGACTCATTACTCGAAATGGTTGAATCAAGTTTATGTAGCGGACTTATTTATTTTAATTGTTTTCTTAATTATTTTGTATCAATTACAGATCCAAATATTTTAAACGTCTTGTCATTGAACCTGAAAACTCAGGGATTTGATATGTTAATAGGTTCCCAAAATATAGCCATAGTATATCGTTTGTACTACAAAGTAATGAATACTTTATGTCCCAATGTGCTTCAAGTAGACACACGAGGACAAACTATATTGTTCCAAACCAATATGGAAAAATTAAATACTATCATCCCAAAGACAATATCCTGGTCAGATATTTACCTTGCCACAAACATGGTCCATTCATAATGAAAACCAACCATCACAAACATCTATCCAAAACATTCCGGATAAAATTATTGAACATACAGATGGAAATATTGAAATCCAATTCACAAATAATAGTTCTTTTCAACCAATGGATAATTCATCCATCTCTAGTATTTCAAGTACTTCTTCTTTTCGAAAACCAGAACCAGCAAGAAAAGCTGTTACGACATACAACAGAATTCCTCCAATCATAACCATTCCACCAACACCTACTACGCCGATTAAACCACAAATTGATGGACTAATACGAACATCAAGGTAATATTATTATTCCTCAATATAAACAACCTCATGAAGAACCTGATGGAGCGAAATTTATTCAAGTCTTACAACTAGAAGAAAAATTAGATAATAAATTCATAATCAATGATTATTTATCCCAAGAAAATAAATAGATCAGAGAATGGTATGTAGATACTTTTGATCCCAAACTCATTTCTTTATTCCAAAGGGAAAATTTTTATACCCAAAAACGATAAAAAGAAAACGAAAATCCCAGAGCATGATAATATGACTCTCCAAGAAGAAATGATGTTTCAAGATAATGAAAATATTGAACCTCCAATCAGAAATACTCTAACAAATATACCAAAAGCTTTTTCTGAACACCATATTTCCCCAGATACTATAAATCGAGTCAATTATAGTAAGAATTGGCAACCGATAAATGCTCGACCATACTATAAGAGACCAACTCCAGTTGATATCCAATTGGAAGAAAACCTTACAAGTCATACATCTACATACACTGGTCGAACTATTATAGATTGGAACATTGATGGAATTTCCGACTATCGCATACTAGATACAATGAAGCATATGACTATGTATGATTCAGCATGTAAAATGGCTGGTAGCCATGATCAGGAAATTACAAAAGCCATCGTTTCAGGATTTACTGGATGGCTAAGAGGATGGTGGGATTCCCATCTGAATCATCAAACAAAACAACAAATATTAACAAATAAACGTCAATGGACAGCAAAAAATGAACAAAATCAAGATGTTTTATATACTGAAAGTCATGCTGTCAATTCACTTATTTATACAATTGCTCTTCATTTCATAGGAAATACTGCCACACTCGCAGCACGAACTGTTGATCTTTTATCAAATTTACGTTTTTCCACATTATCCCATTATAAGTGGTATAAAGACGTTTTTTTCTCTCGTTTACGTATATGAGAAGATAGCCACCTTGACCATTGGAAAGAAAAATTCGCAGTCGGTCTACCATATCTGTTCGCCAAAAAAGTCGAAGAACGTTTGAAAAATAAACATGGAGGTACAATCAACTACTCTCAATATACGTTAGGCGAATTATCCTCTGAAATATGTGCTGAAGGCTTAGCCTTATGCACAGATATGAAACTCAAGAAACAACTCGATAAACAAACCATGAGTGGTAAAAAAGAATTAGGTGATTTCTGTGAACAATTTGGCTATCGTATTGATAAAAATAAACCACATAAAATACATAAATTCCATAAAAAGAGAAAACATCGAAGTGATCGATATGAGAAAACACATACGTCTTCTCCAGCCAAATATAAGAAATCTAAGAAGTTTACTAAAAGATTTGCTTATAAGAATTCCCATAAAAAAGGTAAAAAATTACCTGTTTGTTATAAATATGGAAAAGTTGGCCATTATAAAAGCCAATGCAAAGTTAATAAAAAATTAGACGTCATTACATTAGATGAGCAAATCAGAAATAAAATATATGAGATCATTCAAATATATGATTCATCTACTAGTTCAGATACAGACACTACTTCAAGTAGTGACACATCTTTTATAGGAACACTTCATAATGATGATTTTTATTGGTCAACTACTAGTAATAGTTCTGACACCGATGAAGAAAAATGTAAATGTCCTATTACAACTTCTGATATTCATACTCTCACTAAAGAGGATAATCTTATTTTAGATTTAATAGAGAAAATTTCTGACCCTAATGAAAAACGAGAAATAATTACTCAGTTTATTACTTTGACAAAAACAAAAACAAAACATATGCCATTAGTAAAACCCCCTGATACTTTTAACTTTTCTGATATTATGAAACGTGTAAATCAGCATAAAGCTGCACAAAAAGAGCCTACTATTGCTGAACTCAAAGCCGAAGTAAATACAGTCAAGCTAGAAGTAGCTCAATTAAAAAATAGAATTCAAATTCTTGAACTCCATAATAGAACTTCAGAAATAGACACCGATTCAGATTCCATTGAATTTGATCACTTGCTCAAATCATATCATCCCAATGATTATAAAAATCAATGCGAATCATCTACTACTAAATCAGTAAATGTATTAAATAAAGTATTCACACAAAAATGGTTTGTTTTAGTAACCATCGTAATAAGCGATGAATACGAATTTCAAACGTTAGCCTTAGTTGATTCAGGTGCCGATTTGAATTGTCTTAATGAAAGATTAGTTCTTACAAATTACGTTGATAAAACTACTCAAATCCTCAACACTGCTGATGGAAATAGACTGTTTATTAGATATAAATTATCTAATGCTAAAATTTGTAATGAAGGTCATTGCTTTCCTACTACATTTATTATGGTTAAAGGACTCAGCCAAGCTGTGATCTTTGGTGTACCTTTCCTCACTCTGTTATATCCCATTACTATTTCCCATACAGGTATTGAAACAAATATTCATGATACCCCTATTAAATTTGAATTCCTTGATAAACCAAAACTCAAAAAAATTAATACTGTCAAACATAGTATCAAACAAAAAGAAGATTTTTTAGGATCACTACAACTTGAGATCAAACACAAAATTGTTAGTGAAAAACTCCAAAACAATGATATGATACAAAAAATAAAACAACTCAAAAGACTTATTGAAATCGAAATATGTAATGATTTGCCAACTGCTTTTTGGAATAGAAAACAACATATTGTTGGATAACCATATGAACCAAGTTTTAGTGAAACAAAAATACCAACAAAAGCTAGACCCATTCAAATGAATACAGAATTACTACAAACTTGTCATACTGAAATTAAAGATTTACGTCAAAAGAAACTCATGCGTCCCAGTTTATCTCCCTGGAGCTGTTCTGCTTTTTATGTCAACAAAAACGCCGAACAAGAACGAGGAGTTCTACAATTGGTTATCAATTATAAACCCTTAAATAAGGTTTTACAATGGATTCGATATCCAATTCCAAATAAAAAAGACTTGCTAGATAGACTATTACATGCAGTCATATTTTCCAAATTTGATTTAAAATCTGGCTTTTGGCAAATACAGATAAAGGAAGAAGACAAGTATAAAACAACATTTAATGTCCCGTTTGGACAATATGAATGGAACGTCATGCCTTTTGGTCTTAAAAATGCGCTATCATAACTCTAGAAAATAATGAATGATGTGTTTAACCCTTTTTATAAATTCATGATAGTTTATATTGATGATGTTCTAGTATTCTCTGAATCCGCTGATAAATATTTTAAACGTCTTTATACTTTTATCCATACAGTTAAAAATGCTGGATTAGTAGTCTCTGCAAAAAAGCTAAATCTTTTCCAAACAAAAATTTGATTTTTAGGACAATATATATCAAGGAACAATTATCCCAATTGATAGATATATTCTATTTGCTGACAAATTTCCTGATAAAATTTTAGATAAAACTGAATTACAACGATTCTTAGGATGCCTATAAGTGATTTTTACCAGAATCTCGCTATTGATGCCAAACCCTTATATGACAGGTTAAAAAAGAATCCGCCACCATGGATAGAAATCCATACTGTAGCAGTACAACGGCTTAAAGTAAAAGCCAAAGAATTACTATGTCTAACCTTACCTAATCCTACAGCTTTTAAAATAATTGAATGTGATGCTTCTGAATTAGGTCTTGGTGGTATATTAAAACAATCAGTTGATTCCAAAGAACAATTTAATTCGTTTTACATCTAAAGCTTGGAATCCTACACAAAAAAATTATTGTACTGTTAAAAAGAAATTACTTGCTATTATTCATTGTGTTTGTAAATTTCAAAGTGATATCCTTAACCAACATTTTCTTATTCGTACCGATTGTAAAGCCGCCAAAGATATTCTACAAAAAGATGTTCAAAACCTTGTTTCCAAACAAATCTTTTCCCGTTGGCAAGCAAATTTATCTGCTTTTGATTTCTCTATTGAGCATCTTCACGGATCTGCTAATTCTTTACCTGACTTTCTTACCCGTGAATTTTTGCAGGGGGGACCGTACATTACCACCACTTCCTTACAAAGATACCATTCCATACGGTTTACAATTATTTCTTACTATTCAAAATATCAATATGAATAGTCCTCCAAATAATTTTAGAGGGAAACAACCCATGAACTTAGTACCTTGTAATATGCCTGGGCCTCTTATGCCCAGCTATCCCTCGTTGACTCTGACACCTATGTCACCTCTCAGATCCACAAACATACTTGAATATTTTATACAAACTCCTCCCCAAAGTCCAATACAAACCCCGAGTCTGGCATTCTCTCCGGTAACATACCCAAATAAGCAAACCTCCACTACTACCAAATCCGTTTATATTGAAACAACATTATTGTCTGATATACCCATTTCTGACAATCATGTGCAAACTGACCCAAATAAACTTGCTCCCTTTTACCTTGTAAACCACTTAAATCCATCACATGGAGTTAAGACTCGTGAACGGTATGAATCCATTCTCGTGGAAACCGGTTATGTTTCTATTGTGCACTTTTATAAAGGAACCACTAAATTATATGCATATTCCAAATTTCAGATAAAAAAATTACTTTCTTATGAGGATTGGGGTTGTAACCCCATACAAGGGAAAAAACTAGTAAATGCAGAATTTCAATACAAATATTATCAATATGCTGAGTATATAGAAGCCTGGCATAATGTTTTCTCATATGAAAATCCAAATAATACTCACTCCTGGTACTTGCAATTCAAACTCCATATTTATGAACGATTCTCCAATTGGTTTCGCCACTGGTTTTTATTATGGGGATCCCAGACACAAATCTTACCAGATTCTTTCCAAGCCTTTCAGATCAAATTTGCACAATATAATACTTGTACTGACCTAGATGATTCTCATCTTTATTTCATGGCCATTTACCAAATACCTTGGATACTCAAATGGGATTATACCATTTCTGAGAATAATACGCATAACTATGAGTACATCCCTAAACTCGGTAAAATTATCAAAATTAAATGGTGGGATATCTTCAGTACTGATCCTGCCTCCTTTACCCTTAAATGAATACCTCCTCCTAGTAATATACTTAACCCACAAGAACATAATACAGTCAGCCTACCCACATTCTCTGCATACTTGAAAAAGATGAGACTAGCACACCTCAATGCTACTCTCGAAGAATTAGAACAAAGTCTTCTCAATATCTTTGCCCCTAGAAATACAACACCTGCCACCTCAGAAGAAACGGTTCAGTTTGACAACCCACTGTTGGAAAACTTTAGCCAGCGACCTGACCAATAACCCGACAGCCCGTTTCAGACAGCCCGCTTCTCCGACAGCAAAAGCATGATTAGATCTCACCACAGCAAAAAGCATCTTAGACATGACTACACCGCCATAAGACGACAACATAGTACGATAAAAAGATTCTCTCTTGTTGGATTTGACTCAGTGATGTCATATCTTCAGTACTGATCTTGCCTCCTTTACCCTTAAACGAATACCTCCTCCTAGTAATATACTTAACCCACAAGAACATAATACAGTTAGCCTACCTAAATTCTCTGCATACTTGAAAAAGATGAGACTAGCACACCCCAATGCTACTCTCGAAGAATTGGAATAAAATCTTCTCAATATCTTTGGCCCTGAAAATACAGCACCTGCCACCTCAGAAGAAACGGTTCAGTCTGGCAACCCACTGTTGGAAGACTTTAGCCAGCGACCTGACCAATAACCCAACAGCTCGTTTCAGACAACTTGCTTCTCCGACAGCAAAAGTATTATTAGACCTCACCACAGCAAAAAGCATCTTAGACATGACTACACGGCCATAAGACGACAACATACTACGATAAAATATTCTCTCTTGTTGGATTTGACTCAGTGATGTCATATCAGCTGCATAGTACAGATTCCTTTTGTATTCGTGTCACCATCTATCCTTCACACGTATGAGACCTTCACCATCACCGCCACGTAGACAATTCCTTCTTCATCAAACCACCTATCCTCGAGTACCACGTCCTTTTTGTCTGGGACCCTCATGTCTTTCGAATGACCTTCGTCTGTCGAATCTTCTACGGAATTAATATCAGCCAGCCACGATGCACTCCACTCATCTTGCCAACAGTACAACGTCACCTCATGATAGCTTCCTCAAGATAGTTTCCTTATCTCTATAAAGCCAATCGAATCGATACCTTCATCACCAAGGCACCTCTTCCTCCAGCTATAAATAACCTCTCCTATCTGAAGCAGAATAGGCTTTCACAAGAAATTCCCGCAGATCAAGAAGCTCTGCCCATACTTTCCTCTCTTGCTCTCTTGCTCTCTTGTTCTCTTACTTTCTTTCCCTTTCTCTTATGACAGTAGCTTAGTTACTGTTCTAAACTCTGTACCACATCTCAAGTCGGTAACCTCTGATACTCTTTACTTTATGTTCATATATGTGTGATTGTAATTTGTCTACTCTGCCTTCTTACTGCCCTCACGAATGGCATTCATTTTTCAGCCTATGTATTTGTAATAATTCGTAAGTGTGTAATTGCTTCAATCTTGTACTTCTATTTCTGCAATTAATATATGTGATTATTGTGTTCCTCTGAGATGTAATTTAAGATAGTTTTTAGCATCAAAATTTGTAATTATACTCATACTTCTTGGATAGTTATAAACATATCCCTTATTTCTGCCATCTTTATCATCATAGCATTTTTATACTATATCAGTATATTACAACAAGTAATAGAGTAACATAGTTTAATTATGTATCTCACACTATCTTATCTTATCTTAA
The DNA here is from genome assembly GCF_054954075.1 of Amborella trichopoda. Lineage (NCBI taxonomy): Eukaryota > Viridiplantae > Streptophyta > Magnoliopsida > Amborellales > Amborellaceae > Amborella > Amborella trichopoda. The sequence goes on along the minus strand of NC_142338.1, from coordinate 16,184,872 downwards.
AAACTGGAAGATTAAACTATGGTACTCTATTACTTGTTGTAATATACTGACATAGTATAAAAATGCTATGATGATAAAGATGACAGAAATAACGGATATGTCTATAACTATACGAGAAGTATGAGTATAATTACGAATTTTGATGCTAAATACTATCTTAAATTGCATCTCAGAAGAGCACAATAATCACATATATTAATTGCAAAAATAGAAGTACAAGATTGAAGCAATTACACACTTACGGATTATTACAAATACATAGGCTGGAAAATGATTGCCATTTGTGAGGGCAGTAAAAAGGCAGAGTAGACAAATTACAATCACACATATATGAACATAAAGTAAAGAGTAGCAGACGTTACCGACTTGAGATGTGGTACAGAGTTTAGAACAGTAACTAAGCTACTATCATAAGAGAAAGGGAAAGAAAGTAAGAGAACAAGAGAGCAAGAGAGCAAGAGAGCAAGAGAGGGAAGTCTGGGCTGAGCTTCTTGACCTGCGGGAATTCCTTGTGAAAGCCTATTCTGCTTAAGGTAGGAGAGGTTATTTATAGCTAGAGGAAGAGGTGCCTTGGTGATGAAGGTATCGATTCGATTGGCTTTGTAGAGATAAGGAAGCTGTCATGAGGAAGCTATCATGAGGTGACGTTGTACTGTTGGCAAGATGAGTGGAGTGCTTCGTGGCTGGCTGATATTAGTTCCGTAGAAGATTCGACTGACGAAGGGTCATTCGGGAGACATGAGGGTCCCAGAGGAAAAAAACGTGGTACTCGAGGATAGGTAGTTTGATGAAGAAGGAATTGTCTACGTGGCGGTGATGGTGAAGGTCTCATACGTGTGAAGGATAGATGGTGACACATATACAAAAGGAATCTGTACTATGCAGCTGATATGACATCACTGAGTCAAATCCATCAGGAGAGAATATTTTTAGCGTAGTATGTTGTCGTCTTATGGCCGTGTAGTCATGTCTAAGATGCTTTTTGCTGTAATAATACTTTTGCTGTCGGAGAAGCGGGCTGTTGGGTTATTGGTCAGGTCGCTGGCTAAAGTCTTCCAACAATGGGTTGCCAGACTTAACCGTTTCTTCTGACGTGGCAGGTGCTGTATTTTCAGGGGCAAAGATATTGAGAAGATTTTGTTCTAATTCTTCGAGAGTAGCATTGGGGTGTGCTAGTCTCATCTTTTTCAAGTATGCAGAGAATTTGGGTAGGCTGACTGTAATATGTTCTTGTGGGTTAAGTATATTACTAGGAGGAGGTATTCGTTTAAAGGTAAAGGAGGCAGGACCAGTACTAAAGATATGACATCACTAAGTCAAATCCAACATGAGAGAATCTTTTTATCGTAGTATGTTGTCGTCTTATGGCGGTGTAGTCATGTCTAAGATGCTTTTTGCTGTGGTGAGGTATAATAATACTTTTGCTGTCGGAGAAGCGGGCTGTCTGAAACGGGCTGTCGGGTTATTGGTCAGATCGCTGGCTAAAGTCTTCCAACAGTGGGTTACCGGACTGAACCGTTTCTTCTGAGGTGGCAGGTGCTGTATTTCTAGGGGCAAAGATATTGAGAAGATTTTGTTCTAATTCTTCGAGAGTAGCATTGGGGTGTGCTAGTCTCATCTTTTTCAAGTATGCAGAGAATGTGGGTAGACTGACTGTATTATGTTCTTGTGGGTTAAGTATATTACTAGGAGGAGGTATTCGTTTAAGGGTAAAGGAGGCAGGATCAGTACTGAAGATATCCCACCATTTAATTTTGATAAGTTTAGGGATGTACTCATAGTTATGCGTATTATTCTCAGAAATGGTATAATCCCATTTGAGTATCCAAGGTATTTGGTAAATGGCCATGAAATAAAGATGAGAATCATCTAGGTCAGTACAAGTATTATATTGTGCAAATTTGGTCTGAAAGGCTTGGAAAGAATCTGGTAAGATTTGTGTCTGGGATCCCCATAATAAAAACCAGTGGCGAAACCAATTAGAGAATCGTTCATAGATATGGAGTTTGAATTGCAAGTACCAGGAGTGAGTATTATTTGGATTTTCATATGAGAAAACATTATGCCAGGCTTCTATATACTCAGCATATTGATAATATTTGTATTGAAATTCTGCATTTACTAGTTTTTTCCCTTGTATGGGGTTACAACCCCAATCCTCATAAGAAAGTAATTTTTTTATCAGAAATTTGGAATATGCATATAATTTAATGGTTCCTTTATAAAAGTGCACAATAGAAACATAACTGGTTTCCATGAGAATGGATTCATACCGTTCACGAGTCTTAACTCCATGTGATGGATTTAAGTGGTTTACAAGGTAAAAGGGAGCAAGTTTATTTGGGTCAGTTTGCACATGGTTGTCAGAAATGGGTATATCAGATAAGAATGTTGTTTAAATATAAACGAATTTGGTAGTAGTGGAGGTTTGCTTATTTGGGTATGTTACCGGAGAGAATGCCATACTCGGGGTTTGTATTGGACTTTGGGGAGGAGTTTGTATAAAATATTCAAGTATGTTTGTGGATCTGAGAGGTGACATAGGTGTCAGAGTCAACGAGGGATAGCTGGGCATAAGAGGCCCAGGCATATTACAAGGTACTAAGTTCATGGGTTGTTTCCCTCTAGATTTATTTGGAGGACTATTCATATTGATATTTTGATTAGTAAAAAATAATTGTAAACCGTATGGAATGGTATCTTTGTCAGGAAGTGGTAATGTACGGTCCCCCCTGCAAAAATTCACGAGTAAGAAAGTCAGGTAAAGAATTAGTAGATCCGTGAAGATGCTCAATAGAGAAATCAAAAGCAGATAAAATTGCTTGCCAACGGGCAAAGATTTGTTTGGAAACAAGGTTTTGAACATCTTTTTGCAGAATATCTTTGGCGGCTTTACAATCGGTACGAATAAGAAAGTGTTGATTAAGGATATCACTTTGAAATTTACAAACACAATGAATAATAGCAAGTAATTCCTTTTTATTCATGTTTTTAAGATAATAATAACAATTAAGGTTAAGATTTATACAAAATTAATTAGGTTAGATCTTGACGCGTTTATGGTATCAGAGCCAACCCAGTTCACACCTGTTCACTATCTTAGTAGAGAATCACTAGTTTTAAGAAGAACTTCATCATAAGAAATCTAAGAAAATTTTCCATTAAAGAAAGTTGGTCCGACTATTGAGGTTAGAGACGCTCAGACACCCAGTCTAAAGACCGTTAAGGCCAAGAGAGCCGCTGAGGTCGAAACAAACATAAGAGGTAGTCAAAGATGACTGTCCAGATAACACTCATCCGCAACCTAATAATGGAAAATTTTATTAGAAATCATACTGATAAAGCTGTTGGACAAACTAGTAATACTCTAAGGATTAAGAATAAAGAAAAAGTAATTATAAATGATATTGAAAACCAAATACAAAATTGGAATATACCAAAAGTATCTATATCTAATGTATTTAAAAAAGGAACATTCGATTTAAAAATAGGTTATGCTATAAAAACTGTAGAACAGACCTTGTCTGTTACTAGTAACCAAGAAGACTTTCAACTTCTATCAAATAAAATATTACAAGTACATAAAAATAAAAATTATAAGTATCTACATATTGGGTTAATACAAATAGCAATTAAACCATTAACAAGATTAGGACTTAATAATTCTATTCTTGTATGCCTAAGAGATAAAAGACATAATAGGTTCTCTGATTCATTATTTGGAATGGTGGAATCCAGTCTTTGTAGTGGCTAATATATTTTAATTGTTTTCTTAATTATTCCATGTCTTTAACAGATCGTAATATATTAAATGTTTTATCCTTAAATCTTAAAACACAAGGATTTGATATGATGCAAGGATCCCAAAATATTGCAATAGTTTATCTTATTTATTATAAAGTTATGACAACCATATGTCCTAATGTTCTTCAAATAGATACAAGAGGTCAAACTATACTATTCCAAACTAATATAGAAAAATCCAACACTATAGTTTCAAAAACAATATCTTGGACTGACATAAGATTACCAGAATCATGGCTAATACACAATGGTAACCATTCATCACAAATTCCAGTTCAAAATATTCCTGATAGGATTGTTGAACATATTTATCGAAATACAATTTCCAAATCACCTAAGTCGTTCTTATCATGATATGATTCAGTAGTATTGTCAAGATATGATAATCCAATAAATGAATCTTTAAACTTAGAATCATCCAGAAACTCTGTCACAACATATGACAGACCACAAAGACTTGCATCTAGAAACACCCAACATCTTGAACCACAAATTCAAGGACTATTAAGAACATCAGAAAACATAATTATTCCTCAATATAAACCAGCCCAGGATGAGCCTGATATATCAGAATTTCAAATATTAACCCTTACAGAAGAAAAAAAACTAGATAAAAGTTATATTACTAATGACTATTTATCTGAGAAAAATGCAAGTATACGTAAATGGTGTCTAAATACATTTGAACTTAAATTAGTAGAATTATTCCATAAAAAGTTTAATAAATTCATTAAAAAAGAGAAAACAACAATATGTTTCTTTGATTGGTTAAGAAATATATACCATGATAAAAACATTGAAATACCTGACTTTGAAGTCAATACTCTTGAATCTGAATTCACAAAATTCAATACTACTAATGGCAAAGAAATCACTTGTATACACCCTCCAGAACAAAGTCTAACTATTAAAGGAGTTAGTAAACAACTCTTCGAAAAAGATATAGAGGAATCAAGTACTTCTACTCAAATAGTTGTATATGAAACAACAACATTCCCATATAATCTAACTACTTCAGATGTCACAAGATTTGACTTACTTCCTCATATAATTGAACAAAACAATTATACGAAGCTTTACCTACAAACAATAGGCAAACAAACAGTATGAATTGAAAATCTTTTATCTTCAGCTCCATCCATTCCTGTATCAAAACAGTTACTATTCAAACCTCCTCTTGCGTTAAATAAAGAAAAATTTCTTATCGGAGATGATAATAAAACATTAATGGATCAATTAATATCAAAATTATCTAAACTTGATATTACAAATAAAGCCAAAGAAATGGTTCTTGAACATGAAACCTTAATGCTTCAGGAAGAATTTGATGAATCTATGAATGATACAATTGAAAATAGAGTACAAGCATTTAATCAGTCTATGACATCTAGTCCACATATAGATGAAATCCAAAGAATTGCATATTCCAAAAATTAGAAACCTGCAACAACCTTACCATATCATAGAAGACCAACACCTGTTGATATCCAATTTGAAGAGGCTTTCATATCCAATACTTCCTATTTAGGAAGAACTTTAGTAAACTGGAATATAAATGGAATATCTAAACATCAAATCTTAGATACCACGAGACATATGACTATGTATGCATCTGCATGCAAAATGGTAGGAACCCATGATCTAGAAATAGCAAAAGCTATAATCTGTGGTTTTACAGGATGGTTACGTGGATGGTGGGATTTTCACCTCCCAGAATCTATTAAAAAACAAATATTAAATAATACAAGACAATGGACTGCCAAAAATGAACAAAACCAAGATGTCCTTTATACAGAAAGTGATGCAGTCAATACATTAATTTATACTATTACCCTTCATTTTATAGGAAATACTGTTGTCTTAGCATCTAGATCTGAAGATCTTTTATCTAATTTAAGATGTCCAACTCAATCCCATTACAAATGGTACAAAGATGTATTCTTTTCCCGTTTATTACTAAGAGAAGATAGCCAGCTTGAACATTGGAAAGAAAAATTCATAGCTGGATTACCTTATTTATTAGTTGAGAAGGTAAAAAAACGTCTTAAAAACAAAAATGGTGGTATAATAAATTATTCTAAATATACGTTAGGAGAATTATCTGTTGAAATATGTGCTGAAGTATTAGCATTATGCACAGATATGAAATTAAAAAAACAACTTGATAAACAAAAAATGACTGGTATAAAAGAATTAGGTGATTTTTGTGAACAATTTGGCTACCATATAGGAAAAGATAAAATTCATAAATCTCATAAAAAAATACATAGATCTAACCAAAAAGAAAAATATCATTTTAAGAAATATAAACATAAAGAGAAAAGAGATAAATTTATCAAATGATTTGCTCATAAATATTCTGCTTTTAAGAAAAAGGGCAAAAGAAAATTACCTGTCTGTTATAAATGTGGTAAAATTGGCCATTATAAAGCCAATGTAAAGTCAAAAAGAAAATTGAAACTCTTATATTAGATGAATCCTTAAGAAATAATCTATTTGATCTAATACAAATATATAATTCCTATACTAGTTCTGATACGGATTCTCAATCCAGTAGCGATATGTCATTACTAGGAAATATACCAGATGAAAATCTTATTTGGTCAGATACATCAGATGAATCTGATAATGAGCAATGCGCACAATGCTCTGGCAAAACTCCAACTTAGTATGGAAAATTCCAACCCATAATCTTCATACCCTGACAAAAGAAGATAATTTTATTCTAGATCTGATAAAGAAAATATCTGATCCAGATGACATAAGGCAGGTTATTACACAATTTATTAATTTAACTAAAGAAAAACCTAAACCAGTTACGTGGATCAAACCTCCAGATGAATACAACTTCTTTACTATAATGAAAAGAATCTGTCAACATGAAGCTATTCATAAAAAACCCACTATTGCTGAACTCAAAACATAGGTGAATAATATTAAACTTGAAGTATCCCAATTAAAAAAGAGGATACAAATTTTAGAATTACAAAATAACATTTCGGATGCAGTAACTGAAAATGATGATATTGAATTTGATAATTTAGTCCATACTTATAATCTTAAAAATAAACCTGAAACTTCAGGAGTCAAAATAAAGGAAGACGATACTACATCTTTAAATTTAATTAATAAAGTAATTACTCAAAAATGGTTTGTATTAGTCAAAATTGTAGTCAATAATAAGTATGACTTCCAATCTTTAGCCTTAATAGACTCTTGAGCAGATTTAAATTGTCTCAATGAAAGATTAGTACCTACTAAATACTTTGATAAAACAATTCAAATATTAAACACTGCTGATGGTAGTAGATTATATATTAAATATAAATTATCAAATACTATGATCTGCAATAACGGAGATTGTTTTCCAACCCCTTTTATCATGGTTAAAGGGTTAAGTCAAGTTGTTATCCTTGGTGTACCCTTTCTGACTTTACTTTATCCCATGACAATTACTCATACAGGAATAGAAACACAAATAAATAATACTACAATCCAATTTGAATTCTTAAATAAACCTAAAATCAAAGAAATCAATACTGTCAAAACAATTATTAAACAAAAGGAACATTTTCTATGTTCTTTACAAACAGAAATCAAACATAAAATAATATGTGAAAAATTACAAACCTTTGAATTAATACAAAAAATACAGTCCTTTAAGACATTAACTGAAAAAGAAATATGTAATGATTTACCTAATGCATTCTGGAATAGGAAACAATATATATATTAGTGATTTCTATAAAAATCTATAATAATTCTCCGAGTATTGAGGTTAGAGACGTTAAGACACCCAGTCTAAAGACCGTTAAGGCCAAGAGAGCCGCTGAGGTCGAAACATACATAAGAGGTAGTCAAGGAGGACTATCCAGATAACACTCATCCGCAATCTAATAATGGAAAATTTTCTTAGATTTCCTATGATGAAGTTCTTAAAACTAGTGATTCTCTACTAAGATAGTGAACAGGTGTGAACTGGGGTGGCTCTGATACCATAAATGCGCCAAGATCTACCCTAATTAATTTTGTATAAATCTTAACTTTAATTGTTATTATTGTCTTAAAAACATGAATAAAGCATAATTATAGTTAATTAATTGTCGTAAAATTCCTATATAATAGAGGAATAAAAATATTATGAAGATAGTTGAAATAAAAGAAACATCTAAGATAATCCAAGAGGCATGAGTTGAATTTCTAATTTTAATACTGAAAACTAATTTTAATTGCATTTCATAACTATAATACAAACATCAATATAATGAAATAGTAAATGTTTACATGAAACTTACTGTTGACATATACAGTAGCTATTAAATAACTTCCATTCTGATGGACAATAAGTAGGGAGAAAAGAGAAATTACAATCACACATGAAGAAAAGTAAGAATAAAAATTATCGACTTTGTAGTAGACGGTGTATATAGGACTATGAGAAAGCTAACCTACTGTAGTAGAAAAGAAAGAGAGGATATCAAAGAAGAATAAGAGAGGGGTGACTCAGAGAGGAGTGATGAAGAAGGTCTTCTCGTATGGCTTCCTTGAAATTTGACCTGTGTTGTATATCTGGGGAAGATGTATTTATAGGCGTAGGTTTGTGTAGATGGTTGCCAAGTGGACGACTGCTGGCATGCTGCTGTTACTTATCTTTATCTCAAGGGATCTAGCTAAGATAGATGAATCATGCGGTTGGATAAGGTGATAATCGATGGAGGCGACTTGTCGATTGATGGAGCGTGGCGATTGGGCGACGTGGCAGTTGATGGTGCGGGAGGAGCAATCGTATAATGTACAAGGGAATAATGTTCACTGTAGTTGGGGTATCATCAAACACGTGGCAATGGTGCATTATGCAAGGGAATAATATGCACTGTAGTTGGGGTCTCGTCAAACAAAATAAATCTACTTTGGGTCATATCGGAATAAAGTAAAGATAAGGAATCTACTTTGAGTCATATCATAATAAAGGATAAGGATGAGTTTTTCCAATGGGCCGGGTCGTCAGTTTTCGGGCCTTTGGTTAAATTCTTCGAGGAGAGAATTACCAGATTGGACAGTTTCTTCTGATGTTGTAGGTAATGTCGAAGGGTCAGCAAATATTGCAAAAAGTTGGTTTTCTATTTCTTCTAGTGTAGCATGGGGATGAGCTTGTTTTATCTTTTTCATATAAGAAGAAAATGTATTAAGAGTAACAATATTATTCTCAGTAGTATTATGACAGAACTCCGAGGAAGGAGGAATCCTCTTGAGTGAAAAGGATTGTGGGTCAGTGCTATATATATCCCACCATTTAATTTTATCTTTTTCCCCAAACAGGGAATGTATTCATAAGTATTCGAAGTATTTTCATTAATAACATACTCCCATTTACAATCCATGGGATCTGATAAATGGCCATGAAGTACAGATGGTAGTCTATTTGGTCTGAACAAGTATTATATTCACAGAATTTTTGTTGGAAAGCTTGGAAGGAATCAGGTAGTATTTGGGTGTAGGATCCCCAAATAAGGAACCAATGACAAAACCAACTGGGAAATCTTTCAATTATAGGCATTTTAAACTGGATGTACCAAGAGTGAGAATTATTTGGATTTTGGTAGAAGAATATTTTATGCCAAGCTTCAAGATATTCAGTATATCTGTAATATTTGTATTGGTATTCTGTATTTAATAAATTTTTTCCCTGAGTGGAGTTATTACTTCAATCTTCATATGTCAACAACTTTTTTATTTGTAACTTTGAATAAGCATATAAATTGGTGTTGCCTTGGAAAAAGTGGACAATTGAAACTAATCCGGTTTCTATTAAAACAGACTCATACCATTAAGAGGGCTTAAATGGTTTTGAAGATATAGGGGAGCTAGTTTATTTGGGTTGATTTGGACATGTTTATCATCAAGGATTATGTCTACAATAAAAGCATTGTCAATATACACTGATTTGAAAGAAGAGGGTGATTTATATGGAGGGTGAGCACAGGAGGCTCAAATGAATTAAAAGGAACTAAGTCCATTGGGGTTTTTTGTTTCGATTTGTGAGATGTATTAGTATTCATATTCATATTTAGATGAAAAAGTTGTAATCTGTAAGGGAGTGGCTCTTCAGGTGGAAGAGGTGGTAACGTACGGCCCCCCTGCAAAAATTCACGGGTAAGAAAATCAGGCAAGAAGTTAGAGGTACCGTGAAGATGTTCAATAGAAAAATCAAAAGCAGATAAAATGGCTTGCCAGCGGGCAAAAATTTGTTTGGAAACAAGATTATGAACATCTTTTTGCAGAATATCTTTGGCAGCTTTGCAATCAGTACAGATTAAAAAGTGTTGGTTAAGAATATCACTTTGAAATTTAGTTACACAATGTATTATGGCTAATAATTCTTTTTTGACAGTGAAATAATTCATTTGAGTAGGATTCCAAGCTTTGGAAGTAAAACGAATGAGTTGTTCTTGAGAATCAATTTGTTGTTTTAATATTCCTCCTAAATCGAGTTCAGAGGCATCACATTCAATTATTTTGAATGCAGTAGGACTAGGTAAAGTTAAACAAGGTAATTCTTTAGCTTTTAGTTTGAGTCGTTGGACTGCATTAGTATGAAGATCCGTCCAAGGTGGAGGATTCTTTTTGAGTCTATCATATAAAGGTTTAGCATCGAGAGCAAGATTTTTATAGAAATCACTAATATAGTTTAAACATCCTAGAAATCTTTGAAGTTCGGTTTTATCTAGGATTTTATTAGGGAATTTATCAGCGAATATAATAGATCGATCAATAGGAATGATAGTGCCTTGGTTAATATTATGTCCTAAAAATCTTATTTTGGTTTGAAATAAATTAATTTTTTTAGCAGAAACAACTAATCCAGCATGTTTCACTGTTTTAATAAAAGTGTTAAGATGTTTAAATTGTTGATTAATAGAGTCAGAGAAGATTAAGACATCATCAATGTAGACTATCATAAATTTATAATAAGGATTGAATATATCATTCATTATCTTTTGAAATTCAGATGGACCATTTTTGAGACCAAAAGGGGTGACATTCCATTCGAATTGGCTAAATGGTACATTAAATGTCGTTTTATATTTGTCTTATTCTCTAATTTGTATTTGCCAAAAACCTAATTTCATATCAAATTTAGAAAAAATGATTGCATTGACAAGTCTGTCTAATACATATTTTTTTCTTAGGAATTGGATATCTAATCCATTGCAAAACTTTATTAAGAGGTTTATAATTGATCACTAATCGATGAGCTCCTCTTTCTTTTTCAGCATTCTTATTTACATAAAACGTTGAGCAACTCCAAGGGGATTGACTATGTCTTATTAGTTGTTTTTGGATTAGGTCATCTATTTTAGTTTTGCATGTTTGTAGTAATTCACTGTTCATTTGAATTGGTCTAGCCTTTGTTGGTATTTTCTTCTCATCAAAATCAGGCTCATAAGGTAGACTAATAATATGTTGTTTCCTATTCCAGAATGCATTAGGTAAATCATTACATATTTCTTTTTCAATTAATGTCTTAAGGGACTGTATTTATTGTATTAATTCAGAGGTTTGTAATTTTTCACATATTATTTTATGTTTGATTTCTATTTGTAAAGAACATAGAAAATGTTCATTTTGTTTAATAATTGTTTTGACAGTATTGATTTCTTTGATTTTAAGTTTATCTAAGAATTCAAAATGGATTGTAGTATTATTTATTTGTGTTTTTATTCCTGTATGAGTAATTGTCATGGGATAAAGTAAAGTCAGAAACGGTACACCAAGGATATTAGCTTGACTTAACTCTTTAACTATGATAAAAGGGGTTGGAAAACAATGTCTATTATTGTAGATCATAGTATTTGATAATTTATATTTAATATATAATCTACTTCCATCAGCAGTGTTTAATATTTGAGTTGTTTTATCAAAGTATTTAGTAGGTACTGATCCTTTATTGAGACAGTTTAAATTTGCTCTAGAGTCTATTAAGGCTAAAGATTGGGTGTCATACTCATTATTGACTACGATTTTGACTAATACAAACCATTTTTGAGTGATTACTTTATTAATTAAATTTAAGGATATAGTATCGTCTTCCTTTATTTTGACTCCTGAAGTTTCAGGTTTATTTTAAGATTATAAGTATGGACTAAATTATCAAATTCAATATCATCATTTTCAGTTACTGCATCCGAAATGTTATTTTGTAATTCTAAAATTTGTATCCTCTTTTTTAATTGGGATACTTCAAGTTTAATATTATTCACTTCTGTTTTGAGTTCAGCAATAGTGGGTTCTTTATGAATAGCTTCATGTTGATTGATTCTTTTTATTATAGTGGAGAAGTTGTATTCATCTGGAAGTTTGATCAACGTAACTGGTTTAGGTTTTTCTTTAGTTAAATTAATAAATTGTGTGATAACCTGCTTTTTGTCATCTGGATCAGATATTTTCTCTATCAGATCTAGAATAAGATTATCTTATTTTGTCAGGGTATGAAGATTATGGGTTAGAATTTTTCAAAATAAGTTGGAGTTTTGCCAGAGCATTGTTCGCATTGCTCATTATCAGATTCATCTGATGTATCTGACCAAATAAGATTTTCATCTTGTATATTTCCTAGTAATGACATATCGCTACTGGACAGAACTAGTAGAGGAATTATATGTTTGTACTAGGTCAAATAGATTATTTCTTAAGGATTCATATAATATAAGAGTTTCGATTTTCTTTTTAACTTTACATTGGCTTTTATAATGGCCAATTTATATATATATATATATATATATATATATATATATATATATATATATATATATATTAGTTCATATAGTTGTTGTTTGACAAAATCAATGGCTCTATCAACGAATTCCTATTGATAGAGCCATTGATTTTGTCAAACAACAACTATATGAACTATCGTTTTATATTAAAACATAAAAAGAATATAAAATTCTTTGATTGGTTAAGATGCATTCTCAAAGAGAAAGAGATCGAAGTTCCAGAGTTTGTTCTCAATACTGTTGAGAGTCAGTATCAAACCTTTTATACTACGCAAGGGGAAGAACTGAACTCCATTCATCCCCCTGAAAAAAGTCTTCAGATGAAGGGAAAATCAGTGGATAAACCTGATGCTAAAGCTTCACCTTATAAAATTACCCAAAAAAACAATGATCATCATACCCATAAAATAGATGCAATCCTAGATATAATTGAACAAAATAATTATACTAATATATGTTTACAACTATTGGAAGACAGACTACCAAGATTGAAAATATGATTAATAAACCTCAAGATAAAAAGACGGATCATAAGTCTGAAGATAGAAAGCTTTATTGTTCAAACCTCCTCTAACTATCAATAAAGAGCAGTTCAGTCTTCAAGGAATAAAGAAAAAAGATGACAATAAAGAATTGGTGGATGAGCTAGTAAAAAAATTAGCAAAGTTAAATATAAAAGAAAAAGGAGTAACTTTCAAGACTAGTTCTGATCAAGGAGTTATGGTTCTTCAAGAAGAATCCTTTTCCAATAACGAGCTTAATGAAATAGAACAAGCTTTCAAAACAGAAAGCCTTGAAATAAATAGAAAAGATTATGAGAAAAAGTTTAGGCCTACTTCACAGACAAAAATGTATTATCCTAGGCTTACTCCTGATATTGGTATTTTTATTTGTATGAACCATGTATGGGAATTATTAATATTTTGAAAAGCAAGTACCTCATGCCATGCTTTAATATATTGAAAATATTGATAATATTTATTGTTGAAACCTTCATTTTGTAATTTTCTAGGTTTCAAGGGGTCTGTCCCCCATTCTTTGTATGATATTGTTTTCCTTATTTGAAATTTGGAATATGCTATCATATTAGTATTTTTCTTATAAAAATGGACTATAGTAACAGCTTCGGTTTCAAGAAGAATGGTTTCATACCACTCTTGGTTTTTGTCTCCATTATTTGGGTGCGAATGGTTTTTCAAATATATAGTGGCTACTTCACAAGGGTCCTTCTCTTTATGAATGCCTTCTATTACTGTAGTGGTTATGAAAGAGGTTTCTATGAACTTGCTCTTTTCTCCAGTTGTATTTATAGCTATTGGTATTGGTTCAGGAGAAAAAGTTATTTCTTGAGCTTGTTGTTTGATTATTTGGTTTGGGGTTAATGGTGATGATGATGTTTCCAAGGCTTTACTTGGCATGGGAACTATTTCCATTTTCCCCCTTTTTGCTAAACTCCTCTTGTCCCCCCTGCAAAAACTCACGAGTTAAAAAATCGAGAATGTAATTAGTAGTGCTTTTAATATGTTCAATTTCAAATTCGAAAGAAGAGAGAATACCTTGCCATCGAGCAAAAATCTGTTTGGAGACAAGGTTTTTGACATCTTTAAGGAGTATGTCTTTTGCAGCTTTACAATCGGTTCGAATGAGGAATTTTTTATTAAGTAAATCACTCTGAAATTTTATGACACAGAGGACAATAGCAAAGAGTTCTTTTTTAATAGTGGAGTAATTTTGTTGGGTCGGATTCTAGGCTCGAGAAGTAAAACGAGCCAATTGTTCAGTATTAGAAATATTTTTATTTTGATATTCCTCCCAACCCTTTTTCTGAAGCATCACATTCAATTATTTTAAAAGCAGTAGGGTCGGAGAGCGTAAGGTAGGGTAATTTTTTAGCCTTTATTTTTATTTTTCTGACTGTTGAAGTATGCACATCCGTCCATTCAAGAGGATTCTTTTTTAATCTTTGAAATAATGGTTTAGCATCAATAGCTAAATCTTTATAAAAATCAGCAATGTAATTGAGACTACCCAGAAATCGTTGGAGCTCTGTTATTAAAAAACTCTAACACAATTTATAGTTTATGATTATCTTATTGCCATTTGCTGTGTTTAAGACTAGGGTGGTCTTACTAAAATATTTAGTAGGAACCAATCCTTCATTTATGCAATTCAAATCTGCTCCTGAGTCTATTAGAGTAAGAGTTTGAAAACTAGATTCTTTTTGAACTATTATTTTTATCATAGTGAACTATTTTTGAGTAATTACTTTGTCAAGAAGATTAATGTAATTACAATCTTGTGTTGTATTATAGGATTCTGGTTCATCCTTAACTATTTTAGGGAGAAATTCTTCTGTCGTAGGGGGCAGAGGATATTTATAATTATTTATAATATTATTAAATTCTATCTCATCATCTGTATTAACAGGGCTATCTTCAACAGGGTTAGAGGCTAACTCTATGATCTGTACTCTATTTTTTAGGCTTATTAGTTCATTACGGACTTCATTTATTTTCTGCCTCAATTCAGAGATAGAAGGTTCTTTGGGATCATTATTTTTTTCCTCAACCCTTTTAAGAATTTTGACAAAACTATAGTCCTCTTGAGTGTGAACTAGAGGAGGAGAGGGGTTTTTATTCATTTTGGCTATTTTAGCAAAAAAGGGAAAAATGGAAATAGTTCCATGTCAAGTAAAGCATTTATTTTCTTTCTGATTCTGCAGTTATTTTTATAATGTCCTACCTTACCACAATTATAGCAAACAGGGATTCTTCTTTTTCCCCTCGCCCTTTTAAAATTACTTTTGTGGGAAAATTTCTTAGAAAATTTTTCTTTAACAGTATTTCTATTGGATCCTGGCTTGCTGCTATATTTTCTATTTTTATATCTTTTTCTATCAGAATCTTTGGAAGAAGGCAGAGTATTAAATCCAAACTGTTCACAAAAATCTCCTAACTCTTTTCTTTCAGTCATTCTCTGTTTTTCTAGCTGTCTCTTCAGCTTTAGATCTGTTCAGAGGGCAAGGCCTTCTGCAGTAATTTCGGCTGATAACTCGCCCAATGTATTTAAAGAATATGAGATTATTCCTCCATGTTTATTCTTTAATCGTGTTTTCACCTTCTCGGCAAAAAGATGGGGTAAACCAGAAATGAAGTTTTCTTTCCAGTGATCAGATTTACTATCTTCTCTAGAAAGGAGTCTAGAGAATAACACGTCTTTATACCATTTATAATGGGATAGTGTTGGGCATCTGATATTAGAAAGTAGATCTTCTGATCTTGTATCAAGTAGTGCAGTACTTCCCACAAAGTGGAGAGTAATAATATACATTAAAATATTGGCTGCATCACTCTCATTATTTATTACATCTTGCCCAAACTCATTTTTAATTGCCCACTGTTTGGTGGCAGTTAATACTTCATTTTTTGTATTTTCATCCATATGGAAATCTCACCATCCCCTTAGCCATCCTGTAAACCAACAAATAATGGCTTTAGCTATTTCTTGGTCTTGATTCTACTTATTTTGCACGTAGTTGCGTACATGGTCATATGCTTCATTAAATCAAGAATCTGATTTTCAGACATTCCATCAATATTCCAATTTACAATGGTTCTTCCAGGTATAGAGCTGGTAATTAAATCTTCTTCGAACTGGAGATCTACAGAAGTAGGCCTAGGATAATACATTCTTATCTGTGAAGTAGGCCTAAACTTTTTCCCATAATCTATGCTATTTATTTCAAGGCTTTCTGTTTTGAAAGCTTGTTCTATTTCATTTAAGTTCGTTTTTGGAAAAGGATTCTTCTTGAAGAACCATAGCTCCTTGATCAGATAACTAGTCTTGAAAGTTACACCCTTTTCTTTTATATTTAACTTTGCTAATTTTTTTACTAACTCATCCACCAATTCTTTATTGTCATCTTTCTTCTTTATTTCGTGAGGACTGAACTGCTCTTTTTTTATAGTTGGAGGAGGTTTGAATAGTAAAACTTTCTTTCCTTTAGACTTATGATCCGTCTTTTTATCCTGAGGTTTATTCATCATATTTTCAATCCTGATAGTCTGTCTTTCAATAGTTTGTAAACAGAAATTTGTGCAGCAGGCCTTGCCCTCTGTACAGATCTAAAGCTGAAGAGAGCTAGAAAAACAGAGAATGACAGGAAGAAAAGAGTTAGGAGATTTTTGTAAACTTTTTGGATTTAATACTCTCCCTTCTTCGTAGGGGGCAGAAGATTTTTATAATTATTTATAATATTATTAAATTCTATCTCATCATCTGTATTAACAAGGCTATCTTCAACAAGGTTAGAGGCTAACTCTATAATCTGTACTCTATTTTTTAAACTCATCAGTTCATTACGGACTTCATTTATTTCCTACCTCAATTCAGAGATAGGAGGTTCTTTAGGGCTATTATTTTTGTCCTCAACCCTCCTAATAATTTTGGCAAAACTATAGTCCTCTTGAGTGCGAACTAGAGGAGGAGATGGGTTTTAAATCCAAACTGTTCAGAAAAATCTCCTAACTCGTTTCTTCTAGTCCTCCTCTGTTTTTGTAGCTGTCTCTTCAACTTTAGATATGTACAGAGGGCAAGGCCTTCTGTACAAATTTCTGTTTAAAAATATGATGAATAAACCTCAGGATAAAAAGACGGATCATAAGTCTGAAAGAAAGAAAGCTTTAGTGTTCAAACCTCCTCCAACTATCAATAAAGAGCAGTTTAGTCTTCAAGGAATAAAGAAGAAAGATGACAATAAAGAATTGGTGGATGAGCTAGTAAAAAATTAGC